>NW_027223099.1:49864-59864 GCF_043380555.1 Nothobranchius furzeri
AGCGTCCAGCAGCTGATGGTGGGGTGGAGGAGCTGCAGCCAGCGTCCAGCAGCTGATGGTTGGGTGGAGGAGCAGCAGCCAGCCTCCAGCAGCCAGCCTCCAGCTAGTGATGGCGGGGTGGAGAAGCAGGCAGCCTCCATCAGCTGATGGCGGGGTGGAGGAGCAGAAGCCAGCCTCCAGCTGGTGATGGCGGGGTGCAGGAGCTGCAGGCAGCCTCCAGCAGCTGATGGCGGGGTGCAGGAGCTGCAGGCAGCCTCCAGCAGCTGATGGCGGGGTGGAGGAGCTGCAGCCAGCGTCCAGCAGCTGATGGTGGGGTGGAGGAGCTGCAGCCAGCGTCCAGCAGCTGATGGTTGGGTGGAGGAGCAGCAGCCAGCCTCCAGCAGCTGATGGCGGGGTGCAGGAGCAGCAGCCAGCCTCCAGCAGCTGATGGCGGGGTGGAGGAGCTGCAGCCAGCCTCCAGCAGCCAGCCTCCAGCTAGTGATGGCGGGGTGGAGAAGCAGGCAGCCTCCATCAGCTGATGGCGGGGTGGAGGAGCAGAAGCCAGCCTCCAGCTGGTGATGGCGGGGTGCAGGAGCTGCAGGCAGCCTCCAGCAGCTGATGGCGGGGTGGAGGAGCTGCAGCCAGCCTCCAGCAGCCAGCCTCCAGCTAGTGATGGCGGGGTGGAGAAGCAGGCAGCCTCCATCAGCTGATGGCGGGGTGGAGGAGCAGAAGCCAGCCTCCAGCAGCTGATGGCGGGGTGCAGGAGGTGCAGGCAGCCTCCAGCAGCTGATGGCGGGGTGCAGGAGCAGCAGGCAGCCTCCAGCAGCTGATGGCGGGGTGCAGGAGCTGCAACCAGCCTCCAGCTGGTGATGGCGGGGTGGAGGAGCTGCAGCCAGCCTCCAGCAGCCAGCCCCCAGCAGCTGATGGCGGGGTGGAGGAGCAGAAGCCAGCCTCCAGCAGCTGATGGTGGGGTGCAGGAGCTGCAGCCAGCCTCCAGCAGCCAGCCTCCAGCTGGTGATGGCGGGGTGGAGGAGCAGCAGCAGACAGCCTCCAGCAGCCAGCCAGCCTCCAGGAGCTGATGGCGGTGTGTGGGAGCAGCAGCCAGCCTCCAGCGTTCAGCCAGCATCCATCAGCTGATGGCGGTGTGAAGGAGCTGCAGCCAGCCTCCAGCAGGTCATGGTGGGGTGGAGGAGCAGCAGCCAGCCTCCAGCAGCTGATGGCGGGTTGCAGGAGCTGCAGCCAGCCTCCAGCAAATGATGGCGGGGTGCAGGAGCTGCAGGCAGCCTCCAGCAGCTGATGGCGGGGTGCAGGAGCAGCAGGCAGCCTCCAGCTGCTGATGACGGGGTGCAGGAGCTGCAACCAGCCTCCAGCTGGTGATGGTGGGGTGGAGGAGCTGCAGCCAGCCTCGAACAGCTGATGGCAGGGTGCAGGAGCAGCAGCCAGCCTCCAGCAGCTGATGGCGGGGCGCAGGAGCTGCAGGCAGCCTCCAGCAGCTGATGGCGGGGTGCAGGAGCAGCAGCCAGCCTCCAGCTGGTGATGGCGGGGTGAAGGAGCTGCAGCCAGCCACCAGCAGCTGATGGCGGGGTGAAGGAGCTGCAGCCAGCCACCAGCAGCTGATGGCGGGGTGGAGGAGCTGCAGCCAGCGTCCAGCAGCTGATGGTTGGGTGGTGGAGGAGCAGCAGCCAGCCTCCAGCAGCTGATGGCGGGGTGCAGGAGCAGCAGCCAGCGTCCAGCAGCTGATGGTTGGGTGGAGGAGCAGCAGCCAGCCTCCAGCAGCTGCTGGCGGGGTGCAGGAGCAGCAGCCAGCCTCCAGCAGCTGATGGCGGGGTGCAGGAGCTGCAGGCAGCCTCCAGCAGCTGATGGCGGTGTGCAGGAGCTGCAGCCAGCCTCCAGCAGCTGATGGCGGGGTGCAGGGGCTGCAGGCAGCCTCCAGCAGCTGATGGCGGGGTGCAGGAGCTGCAACCAGCCTCCAGCTGGTGATGGCGGGGTGGAGGAGCAGCAGCCAGCCTCCAGCAGCCAGCCTCCAGCTGCTGATGGCGGGGTGGAGGAACAGAAGCCTCCAGCAGCTGATGGCAGGGTGCAGGAGCAGCAGCCAGCCTCCAGCTGGTGATGGCGGGGTGGAGGAGCTGAAACCTGGGTCGGACCTGGTCTGCAGCAGGGCCCATTACCACTCAGAAGCTGATGGCAGTGTGTGTTTAGGTCCCTGCGGGGTGGATGAGCTGAAACCTGGGTCAGACTTGGTGTGCAGCAGGGCTCAGCACCCTCCAGAAGCCGATGACAGTGTGTCTTTAACTCCCTGCCTGGTGGGAGAGCTGAAAGCTGGGTCGGACCTGGTCTTTAGCAGAGCTCAGCAGCCTCCAGAAGCTGATGGCAGTGTGTGTTTCATCCCCTGCGGGGTGGGAGAGCTGAAACGTGGGTCGGACCTGGTCTGCAGCAGGGCCCATCACCATCCAGAAGCTGACGGCGGTGTGTGTTTAAGTCCCTGCGGGGTGGGAGAGCCATAACCTGGGTCGGACCTGGTCTGCAGCAGAGCTCAGCAGCCTCCAGAACCTGATGGCAGTGTGTCTTTAATCCACTGCGGGGTGCAGGAGCTGAAACCTGGGTCGGACCTGGTCTGCAGCAGGGCTCAGCAGCCAGCAGAAGGTGACGGCAGTGTGTGTTTAGTTCCCTGCGGGGTGCAGGAGCTGAAACCTGGGTCGGACCTGGTCTGCAGCAGAGCTCAGCAGCCAGCAGAAGGTGATGGCAGTGTGTGTTTAAGTCCCTGCCTGGTGGGAGAGCTGAAACCTGGGTCGGACCTGGTCTATAGAAGAGCTCAGCAGCCTCCAGAAGCTGATGGCAGTGTGTGTGTTTTGGTCCCTGCGGGGTGCAGGAGCAGGAACCCGGGTCGGACCTGGTCTATAGCGGAGCTCAGCAGCCTCCAGCAGCTGATGGCAGTGTGTGTTTAATTCCCTGCCTGGTGGGAGAGCTGTAACCCGGGTCGGACTTGGTCTGCAGCAGGGCCCATCACCATCCAGAAGCTGATGGCAGTGTGTCTTTAATTCCCTGCGGGGTGGAGGAGCAGAAACCTGGGTCGGACCTGGTCTATAGCAGAGCTCAGCAGCCTCCAGAAGCTGATGGCAGTGTGTGTTCAAGTCCCTGCGGGGTGGGAGAGCTGAAACCTGGGTCGGACCTGGTCTATAGAAGAGCTCAGCAGCCTCCAGCAGCTGATGGCAGTGTGTGTTTAAGTCCCTGCGGGGTGGGAGAGCTATATCCCGGGTCGGACCTGGTCTATAGCAGAGCTCAGCAGCCTCCAGCAGCTGATGGCAGTGTGTGTTTAAGTCCCTGCGGGGTGGGAGAGCTGAAACCTCGGTCGGACCTGGTCTATGGCAGAGCTCAGCAGCCTCCAGAAGCTGATGGCAGCGTGCCTCTAAGTCCCTGCCTGGTGGGAGAGCTGAAACCTGGGTCGGACATGGTCTGCAGCAGGGCTCGGCAGCCTCCAGCAGCTGATGGCAGTGTGTCTTTAAGTCCCTGCCTGGTGGGAGAGCTGAAACCTGGGTCGGACCTGGTCTATAGCAGAGCTCAGCAGCCTCCAGCAGCTGATGGCAGTGTGTGTTTAAGTCCCTGCCTGGTGTGAGAGCTGAAACCTGGGTCGGACCTGGTCTATAGAAGAGCTCAGCAGCCTCCAGCAGCTGATGGCAGTGTGTCTTTAAGTCACTGCCTGGTGGGAGAGCTGAAACCTGGGTCGGACCTGGTCTATAGTAGAGCTCAGCAGCCTCCAGCAGCTGATTGCAGTGTGTGTTTAAGTCCCTGCCTGGTGGGAGAGCTGATATCCGGGTCGGACCTGGTCCACAGCAGGGCCCATCACCCTCCAGAAGCTGGTGGCAGTGTGTGTTTAAGTCCCTGCGGGGTGCAGGAGCAGAAACCTGGGTGGGACCTGGTCTGCAGCAGAGCTCGGCAGCCTCCAGCAGCTGATGGCAGTGAGTGTTTAAGTCCCTGCGGGGTGGGAGAGCTATATCCCGGGTCAGACCTGGTCTAAAGCAGGGCCCATCACCCTCCAGAAGCTGGTGGCAGTGTGTGTTTAAGTCCCTGCGGGGTGGAGGAGCAGAAACCTGGGTCGGACCCGGTCTACAGCAGAGCTCAGCAGCCCCCAGAAGCTGATGGCAGTGTGTGTGTGTGTGTGTGTGTTTAAGTCTCTGCCTGGTTGGAGAGCCGATACCTGGGTCGGACCTGGTCTGCAGCAGGGCTCAGCAGCCTCCAGAAGCTGATGGCAGTGTGTCTTTCATTCCCTGCGGGGTGCAGGAGCAGAAACCTGGGTCGGACCTGGTCTATAGCGGAGCTCAGCAGCCTCCAGCAGCTGATGGCAGTGTGTGTGTTAAAGACCCTGCGGGGTGGGAGAGCTGAAACCTGGGTCGGACCTGGTCTGCAGCAGGGCTCAGCAGCCCCCAGAAGCTGATGGCTGTGTGTGTTTAAGTCCCTGCGGGGTGGGAGAGCTGAAACCTGGGTCGGACCTGGCCCGCAGCAGGGCCCATCACCCTCCAGAAGCTGATGGCGGTGTGGGTTTAAGTCCCTGCGGGGTTGAGGAGCTGAAACCTGGGTCGGACCTGGTCTGCAGCAGGGCCCATCACCATCCAGAAGCTGATGGCTGTGTGTGTTTAAGTCCCAGGGGGGTGGGAGAGCCATAACCTGGGTCGGACCTGGTCTGCAGCAGGGCTCAGCAGCCTCCAGTTGCAGATGGCAGTGTGTGTTTAGTTCCCTGCGGGGTGCAGGAGCTGAAACCTGGGTCGGACCTGGTCTATAGCAGAGCTCAGCAGCCTCCAGAAGCTGATGGCAGTGTGTCTTCAATTCCCTGCGGGGTGCAGGAGCTGATACCTGGGTCGGACCTGGTCTGCAGCAGGGCCCATCACCATCCAGACGCTGATGGCAGTGTGTGTTTAAGTCCTAGTGGGCTGCAGGAGCTGAAACCTGGGTCGGACCTGCTCTATAGTAGAGCTCAGCAGCCTCCAGAAGCTGATGGCAGTGTGTCTTTAAGTCCCTGCGGGGTGGGATAGCTGAAACCTGGGTCGGACCTGGTCTGCAGCAGGGCCCATCACCATCCAGACGCTGATGGCAGTGTGTGTTTAAGTCCTAGTGGGCTGCAGGAGCTGAAACCTGGGTCGGACCTGCTCTATAGTAGAGCTCAGCAGCCTCCAGAAGCTGATGGCAGTGTGTCTTTAAGTCCCTGCGGGGTGGGATAGCTGAAACCTGGGTCGGACCTGGTCTGCAGCAGGGCCCATCACCCTCCAGAAGCTGTTGGCAGTGTGTCTTCCATTCCTAGTGGGGCAGGGGAGCAAAGACCTGGGCAGAGGAGCGCCTGTCTGCATCCGATCCGGCCCCTCAGCAGCCCGCCGTGAGCCTTAGAGAACCCCCCCCCCCCCCCAGCGGGCTCCAGGAACCGGGCCCTGCGTCGGACCCAGCTCAGTAAGGCCCTCCCTCGGGCCCTGCAGCAGGTGGCCCCGTCTATGCAGTCGAAAACCCCGCGAAAATCGGTGTAGAAACGCCCGAGAGGCGTGGTGCGGTTCCCCCGGCCGGTACCGGGTCCGGACCGGTCCGGAAGTCCACCCAGAACACTGCCTGGGGCTTCTGGGCGGCTCCCCAGGCGCAGGCAGTCGAAAACCGCGTGAAAATCGGTTCAGAATTGACAAAACGGCGACCTCGTCGCTCCAAAAACTAAGTCCAAACTAAGCCTTTCGCTTATCGCTTAACGCTTAAGGCGGTCGGCCTTATGGCCAGTAAATGAAAAGTGCCTGCGCCCCTGGAGGTTTTGGAAGGTGCGAGCGATGACCATGCTCGGGTTAGTAGGTGAGGCCATCGGAAAACCAGCGTGAGTTGGCGGGTTTGGGTGGCAATCTATTCCAGGCAGAGTCGACTATCTCTGGGCATCAATTTTGGGATTTTTCCGGCTCTGGTTCTGGGAGAAACGCAGGGGCAAAGTGCACGAGCCGCGGCCGATTTTGGTGGCCTGTCCCTGGGCACAAAGTCTGAGGAGTGTGGGCCTGGTTCTCCGAAAAATACCAGTCTGCTGGAGCTCACTCCCATGGCTCCAGGGGGCACGGCACACCCCCCGGTAGCCGACCAAAGTGCTCTACTCGGGCCAGACTCGGACCCACGACCCGGGGTGAGAACCACAACTACTGGTCATCCTTTTGACCTCCAGGGGGCGCGGCAGAGCCTCCCCAGTCCGACGCAAGTGCCCCACTTGGGCCATACTCAGACCCACGGCCCGGGGCGAGAACCACAACTACTGGTCATCCTTTAGACCTCCAGGGGGCCCGGCACAGCCTCCCTAGACCGACACAAGTGCTCCACTTGGGCTGTACTCTGACCCAAGTCCCGGTGCGAGAACCACAACTACTGGTCATCCTTTAGACCTCCAGGGGGCCCGGCACAGCCTCCCTAGGCCGACACAAGTGCTCCACTTGGGCTATACTCTGACCCAAGTCCCGGGGCGAGAACCACAACTACTGGTCATCCTTTTGACCTCATGGTCATCCTTTAGATCTCCAGGGGGCCCGGCACAGCCTCCCTAGGCCGACACAAGTGCTCCACTTGGGCTATACTCTGACCCAAGTCCCGGGGCGAGAACCACAACTACTGGTCATCCTTTAGACCTCCAGGGGGCACGGCACACCCCCCGGTAGCCGACCAAAGTGCTCTACTCGGGCCAGACTCGGACCCACGACCCGGGGTGAGAACCACAACTACTGGTCATCCTTTAGACCTCCAGGGGGCCCGGCACAGCCTCCCTAGTCCGACACAAGTGCTCCACTTGGGCTATACTCTGACCCAAGTCCCGGGGCGAGAACCACAACTACTGGTCATCCTTTAGACCTCCAGGGGGACCGGCACAGCCTCCCTAGACCGACACAAGTGCACCACTTGGGCCATACTCTGACCCAAGTCCCGGGGCGAGAACCACAACTACTGGTCATCCTTTTGACCTCATGGTCATCCTTTAGACCTCAAGGGGGCACGGCAGAGCCTCCCTAGTCCGACACAAGTGTCCCACTTGGGCTATACTATGACCCAAGTCCCGGGGCGAGAACCACAACTACTGGTCATCCTTTAGACCTCAAGGGGGCACGGCAGAGCCTCCCTAGTCCGACACAAGTGTCCCACTTGGGCCATACTCAGACCCACGGCCCGGGGCGAGAACCACAACTACTGGTCATCCTTTAGACCTCCAGGGGGCCCGGCACAGCCTCCCTAGTCCGACGCAAGTGCTCCACTTGGGCTGTACTCTGACCCAAGTCCCGGGGCGAGAACCACAACTAATGGTCATCCTTTAGACCTCCAGGGGGCACGGCACAGCCTCCCTAGTCCGACACAAGTGCTCCACTTGGGCTATACTCTGACCCAAGTCCCGGGGCGAGAACCACAACTACTGGTCATCCTTTAGACCTCCAGGGGGCACGGCAGAGCCTCCCTAGTCCGACACAAGTGTCCCACTTGGGCTATTCTCTGACCCAAGTCCCGGGGCGAGAACCACAACTACTGGTCATCCTTTAGACCTCCAGGGGGCACGACACAGCCTCCCTAGTCCGACCCAAGTGCTCCACTTGGGCTATACTATGACCCAAGTCCCGGGGCGAGAACCACAACTACTGGTCATCCTTTAGACCTCCAGGGGGCACGGCACAGCCTCCCTAGTCCGACACAAGTGCTCCACTTGGGCTATACTCTGACCCAAGTCCCGGGGCGAGAACCACAACTACTGGTCATCCTTTAGACCTCCAGGGGGCACGGCACAGCCTCCCTAGTCCGACACAAGTGCTCCACTTGGGCTATACTCTGACCCAAGTCCCGGGGCGAGAACCACAACTACTGGTCATCCTTTTGACCTCATGGTCATCCTTTAGACCTCCAGGGGGCCCGGCACAGCCTCCCTAGGCCGACACAAGTGCTCCACTTGGGCTATACTCTGACCCAAGTCCCGGGGCGAGAACCACAACTACTGGTCATCCTTTAGACCTCCAGGGGGCACGGCACAGCCTCCCTAGTCCGACACAAGTGCTCCACTTGGGCTATACTCTGACCCAAGTCCCGGGGCGAGAACCACAACTACTGGTCATCCTTTTGACCTCATGGTCATCCTTTAGACCTCCAGGGGGCCCGGCACAGCCTCCCTAGACCGACACAAGTGCTCCACTTGGGCTGTACTCTGACCCAAGTCCCGGTGCGAGAACCACAACTACTGGTCATCCTTTAGACCTCCAGGGGGCCCGGCACAGCCTCCCTAGGCCGACACAAGTGCTCCACTTGGGCTATACTCTGACCCAAGTCCCGGGGCGAGAACCACAACTACTGGTCATCCTTTTGACCTCATGGTCATCCTTTAGATCTCCAGGGGGCCCGGCACAGCCTCCCTAGGCCGACACAAGTGCTCCACTTGGGCTATACTCTGACCCAAGTCCCGGGGCGAGAACCACAACTACTGGTCATCCTTTAGACCTCCAGGGGGCACGGCACACCCCCCGGTAGCCGACCAAAGTGCTCTACTCGGGCCAGACTCGGACCCACGACCCGGGGTGAGAACCACAACTACTGGTCATCCTTTAGACCTCCAGGGGGCCCGGCACAGCCTCCCTAGTCCGACACAAGTGCTCCACTTGGGCTATACTCTGACCCAAGTCCCGGGGCGAGAACCACAACTACTGGTCATCCTTTAGACCTCCAGGGGGACCGGCACAGCCTCCCTAGACCGACACAAGTGCACCACTTGGGCCATACTCTGACCCAAGTCCCGGGGCGAGAACCACAACTACTGGTCATCCTTTTGACCTCATGGTCATCCTTTAGACCTCAAGGGGGCACGGCAGAGCCTCCCTAGTCCGACACAAGTGTCCCACTTGGGCTATACTATGACCCAAGTCCCGGGGCGAGAACCACAACTACTGGTCATCCTTTAGACCTCAAGGGGGCACGGCAGAGCCTCCCTAGTCCGACACAAGTGTCCCACTTGGGCCATACTCAGACCCACGGCCCGGGGCGAGAACCACAACTACTGGTCATCCTTTAGACCTCCAGGGGGCCCGGCACAGCCTCCCTAGTCCGACGCAAGTGCTCCACTTGGGCTGTACTCTGACCCAAGTCCCGGGGCGAGAACCACAACTAATGGTCATCCTTTAGACCTCCAGGGGGCACGGCACAGCCTCCCTAGTCCGACACAAGTGCTCCACTTGGGCTATACTCTGACCCAAGTCCCGGGGCGAGAACCACAACTACTGGTCATCCTTTAGACCTCCAGGGGGCACGGCAGAGCCTCCCTAGTCCGACACAAGTGTCCCACTTGGGCTATTCTCTGACCCAAGTCCCGGGGCGAGAACCACAACTACTGGTCATCCTTTAGACCTCCAGGGGGCACGACACAGCCTCCCTAGTCCGACCCAAGTGCTCCACTTGGGCTATACTATGACCCAAGTCCCGGGGCGAGAACCACAACTACTGGTCATCCTTTAGACCTCCAGGGGGCACGGCACAGCCTCCCTAGTCCGACACAAGTGCTCCACTTGGGCTATACTCTGACCCAAGTCCCGGGGCGAGAACCACAACTACTGGTCATCCTTTAGACCTCCAGGGGGCACGGCACAGCCTCCCTAGTCCGACACAAGTGCTCCACTTGGGCTATACTCTGACCCAAGTCCCGGGGCGAGAACCACAACTACTGGTCATCCTTTTGACCTCATGGTCATCCTTTAGACCTCCAGGGGGCCCGGCACAGCCTCCCTAGGCCGACACAAGTGCTCCACTTGGGCTATACTCTGACCCAAGTCCCGGGGCGAGAACCACAACTACTGGTCATCCTTTAGACCTCCAGGGGGCACGGCACAGCCTCCCTAGTCCGACACAAGTGCTCCACTTCGGCTGTACTCTGACCCAAGTCCCGGGGCGAGAACCACAACTAATGGTCATCCTTTAGACCTCCATGGCAACAGGGGGATGTCAGACCCCAGCTCATCCCAGGTTGATGCCTCAATAGTAGCTTAGGGTCACGGCAGTCCCACCG
>NW_027223099.1:69864-79864 GCF_043380555.1 Nothobranchius furzeri
GAAGGCTGCGGGCATGGGGATGCCTGATGAGCCTGGATGTGATGCTGGTGAGAGAGGGGACAGGGCAGAGGCCGGCTGGACGTGCAGCGGGCAGGGGGAAACTTGAGCCTGGGTGGGTGGTTGTGCATCCAGGGCGGGCAGGGAGAGGTGAGACGTGGGCCTGGGCTGGTCGTCAGCGGTTCACCACAGGCAGCTGGTGGCGGTGTGGCTGAGCAGAAGCCTCCAGCAGGTGATGGCGGGGTGGGGGAGCAGCAGCCAGCCTCAAGCAGCCAGCCTCCAGCTGCTGATGGTGGGGTGGAGGAACAGAAGCCTCCAGCTGGTGATGTCAGGGTGGAGGAGCAGCAGCCAGCCTCCAACGGCTGATGGTGGGGTGGAGGAGCTGCAGCCAGCCTCCAGCAGCTGATGGCGGGGTGCAGGAGCAGCAGCCAGCCTCCAGCTGGTGATGGCGGGGTGAAGGAGCTGCAGCCAGCCACCAGCAGCTGATGGCGGGGTGCAGGAGCAGCAGCCAGCCACCAGCAGCTGATGGCGGGGTGGAGGAGCTGCAGCCAGCGTCCAGCAGCTGATGGTTGGGTGGTGGAGGAGCAGCAGCCAGCCTCCAGCAGCTGCTGGCGGGGTGCAGGAGCAGCAGCCAGCCTCCAGCAGCTGGTGGCGGGGTGGAGGAGCAGAAGCCAGCCTCCAGCAGCTGATGGCGGGGTGCAGGAGCAGAAGCCAGCCTCCAGCTGGTGATGGCGGGGTGAAGGAGCTGCAGCCAGCCTCCAGCAGCCAGCCTCCAGCTGGTGATGGCGGGGCGGAGGAGCAGGCAGCCTCCATCAGCTGATGGCGGGGTGTAGGAGCAGCAGCCAGCCTCCAGCTGGTGATGGCGGGGAGGAGGAGCAGCAGCAGCCAGCCTCCAGCAGCCAGCCAGCCTCCAGCAGCTGATGGCGGTGTGTGGGAGCAGCAGCCAGCCTCCAGCGGCCAGCCAGCCTCCAGCAGCTGATGGCGGGGTGGAGGAGCTGCAGCCAGCGTCCATCAGCTGATGGCGGGGTGGAAGAGCAGCAGGCAGCCTCCAGCTGGTGATGGCGGGGTGGAGGAGCTGCAGCCAGCGTCCAGCAGCTGATGGCGGGGTGCAGGAGCAGCAGCCAGCCTCCAGCAGCTGATGGCGGGGTGGAGGAGCTGCAGCCAGCCTCCAGCAGCCAGCCTCCAGCTAGTGATGGCGGGGTGGAGAAGCAGGCAGCCTCCGTCAGCTGATGGCGGGGTGGAGGAGCAGAAGCCAGCCTCCAGCAGCTGATGGCGGGGTGCAGGAGCTGCAGCCAGCGTCCAGCAGCTGATGGTGGGGTGGAGGAGCTGCAGCCAGCCTCCAGCAGCCAGCCTCCAGCTAGTGATGGCGGGGTGGAGAAGCAGGCAGCCTCCGTCAGCTGATGGCGGGGTGGAGGAGCAGAAGCCAGCCTCCAGCAGCTGATGGCGGGGTGCAGGAGCTGCAGCCAGCGTCCAGCAGCTGATGGTGGGGTGGAGGAGCTGCAGCCAGCGTCCAGCAGCTGATGGTGGGGTGGAGGAGCTGCAGCCAGCCTCCAGCAGCCAGCCTCCAGCAGCTGATGGCGGGGTGCAGGAGCAGCAGCCAGCCTCCAGCAGCTGATGGCGGGGTGCAGGAGCAGCAGGCAGCCTCCAGCAGCTGATGGCGGGGTGGAGGAGCAGAAGCCAGCCTCCAGCAGCTGATGGCGGGGTGCAGGAGCTGCAGCCAGCGTCCAGCAGCTGATGGTGGGGTGGAGGAGCTGCAGCCAGCGTCCAGCAGCTGATGGTTGGGTGGAGGAGCAGCAGCCAGCCTCCAGCAGCCAGCCTCCAGCTAGTGATGGCGGGGTGGAGAAGCAGGCAGCCTCCATCAGCTGATGGCGGGGTGGAGGAGCAGAAGCCAGCCTCCAGCTGGTGATGGCGGGGTGCAGGAGCTGCAGGCAGCCTCCAGCAGCTGATGGCGGGGTGCAGGAGCTGCAGGCAGCCTCCAGCAGCTGATGGCGGGGTGGAGGAGCTGCAGCCAGCGTCCAGCAGCTGATGGTGGGGTGGAGGAGCTGCAGCCAGCGTCCAGCAGCTGATGGTTGGGTGGAGGAGCAGCAGCCAGCCTCCAGCAGCTGATGGCGGGGTGCAGGAGCAGCAGCCAGCCTCCAGCAGCTGATGGCGGGGTGGAGGAGCTGCAGCCAGCCTCCAGCAGCCAGCCTCCAGCTAGTGATGGCGGGGTGGAGAAGCAGGCAGCCTCCATCAGCTGATGGCGGGGTGGAGGAGCAGAAGCCAGCCTCCAGCTGGTGATGGCGGGGTGCAGGAGCTGCAGGCAGCCTCCAGCAGCTGATGGCGGGGTGGAGGAGCTGCAGCCAGCCTCCAGCAGCCAGCCTCCAGCTAGTGATGGCGGGGTGGAGAAGCAGGCAGCCTCCATCAGCTGATGGCGGGGTGGAGGAGCAGAAGCCAGCCTCCAGCAGCTGATGGCGGGGTGCAGGAGGTGCAGGCAGCCTCCAGCAGCTGATGGCGGGGTGCAGGAGCAGCAGGCAGCCTCCAGCAGCTGATGGCGGGGTGCAGGAGCTGCAACCAGCCTCCAGCTGGTGATGGCGGGGTGGAGGAGCTGCAGCCAGCCTCCAGCAGCCAGCCCCCAGCAGCTGATGGCGGGGTGGAGGAGCAGAAGCCAGCCTCCAGCAGCTGATGGTGGGGTGCAGGAGCTGCAGCCAGCCTCCAGCAGCCAGCCTCCAGCTGGTGATGGCGGGGTGGAGGAGCAGCAGCAGACAGCCTCCAGCAGCCAGCCAGCCTCCAGGAGCTGATGGCGGTGTGTGGGAGCAGCAGCCAGCCTCCAGCGTTCAGCCAGCATCCATCAGCTGATGGCGGTGTGAAGGAGCTGCAGCCAGCCTCCAGCAGGTCATGGTGGGGTGGAGGAGCAGCAGCCAGCCTCCAGCAGCTGATGGCGGGTTGCAGGAGCTGCAGCCAGCCTCCAGCAAATGATGGCGGGGTGCAGGAGCTGCAGGCAGCCTCCAGCAGCTGATGGCGGGGTGCAGGAGCAGCAGGCAGCCTCCAGCTGCTGATGACGGGGTGCAGGAGCTGCAACCAGCCTCCAGCTGGTGATGGTGGGGTGGAGGAGCTGCAGCCAGCCTCGAACAGCTGATGGCAGGGTGCAGGAGCAGCAGCCAGCCTCCAGCAGCTGATGGCGGGGCGCAGGAGCTGCAGGCAGCCTCCAGCAGCTGATGGCGGGGTGCAGGAGCAGCAGCCAGCCTCCAGCTGGTGATGGCGGGGTGAAGGAGCTGCAGCCAGCCACCAGCAGCTGATGGCGGGGTGAAGGAGCTGCAGCCAGCCACCAGCAGCTGATGGCGGGGTGGAGGAGCTGCAGCCAGCGTCCAGCAGCTGATGGTTGGGTGGTGGAGGAGCAGCAGCCAGCCTCCAGCAGCTGATGGCGGGGTGCAGGAGCAGCAGCCAGCGTCCAGCAGCTGATGGTTGGGTGGAGGAGCAGCAGCCAGCCTCCAGCAGCTGCTGGCGGGGTGCAGGAGCAGCAGCCAGCCTCCAGCAGCTGATGGCGGGGTGCAGGAGCTGCAGGCAGCCTCCAGCAGCTGATGGCGGTGTGCAGGAGCTGCAGCCAGCCTCCAGCAGCTGATGGCGGGGTGCAGGGGCTGCAGGCAGCCTCCAGCAGCTGATGGCGGGGTGCAGGAGCTGCAACCAGCCTCCAGCTGGTGATGGCGGGGTGGAGGAGCAGCAGCCAGCCTCCAGCAGCCAGCCTCCAGCTGCTGATGGCGGGGTGGAGGAACAGAAGCCTCCAGCAGCTGATGGCAGGGTGCAGGAGCAGCAGCCAGCCTCCAGCTGGTGATGGCGGGGTGGAGGAGCTGAAACCTGGGTCGGACCTGGTCTGCAGCAGGGCCCATTACCACTCAGAAGCTGATGGCAGTGTGTGTTTAGGTCCCTGCGGGGTGGATGAGCTGAAACCTGGGTCAGACTTGGTGTGCAGCAGGGCTCAGCACCCTCCAGAAGCCGATGACAGTGTGTCTTTAACTCCCTGCCTGGTGGGAGAGCTGAAAGCTGGGTCGGACCTGGTCTTTAGCAGAGCTCAGCAGCCTCCAGAAGCTGATGGCAGTGTGTGTTTCATCCCCTGCGGGGTGGGAGAGCTGAAACGTGGGTCGGACCTGGTCTGCAGCAGGGCCCATCACCATCCAGAAGCTGACGGCGGTGTGTGTTTAAGTCCCTGCGGGGTGGGAGAGCCATAACCTGGGTCGGACCTGGTCTGCAGCAGAGCTCAGCAGCCTCCAGAACCTGATGGCAGTGTGTCTTTAATCCACTGCGGGGTGCAGGAGCTGAAACCTGGGTCGGACCTGGTCTGCAGCAGGGCTCAGCAGCCAGCAGAAGGTGACGGCAGTGTGTGTTTAGTTCCCTGCGGGGTGCAGGAGCTGAAACCTGGGTCGGACCTGGTCTGCAGCAGAGCTCAGCAGCCAGCAGAAGGTGATGGCAGTGTGTGTTTAAGTCCCTGCCTGGTGGGAGAGCTGAAACCTGGGTCGGACCTGGTCTATAGAAGAGCTCAGCAGCCTCCAGAAGCTGATGGCAGTGTGTGTGTTTTGGTCCCTGCGGGGTGCAGGAGCAGGAACCCGGGTCGGACCTGGTCTATAGCGGAGCTCAGCAGCCTCCAGCAGCTGATGGCAGTGTGTGTTTAATTCCCTGCCTGGTGGGAGAGCTGTAACCCGGGTCGGACTTGGTCTGCAGCAGGGCCCATCACCATCCAGAAGCTGATGGCAGTGTGTCTTTAATTCCCTGCGGGGTGGAGGAGCAGAAACCTGGGTCGGACCTGGTCTATAGCAGAGCTCAGCAGCCTCCAGAAGCTGATGGCAGTGTGTGTTCAAGTCCCTGCGGGGTGGGAGAGCTGAAACCTGGGTCGGACCTGGTCTATAGAAGAGCTCAGCAGCCTCCAGCAGCTGATGGCAGTGTGTGTTTAAGTCCCTGCGGGGTGGGAGAGCTATATCCCGGGTCGGACCTGGTCTATAGCAGAGCTCAGCAGCCTCCAGCAGCTGATGGCAGTGTGTGTTTAAGTCCCTGCGGGGTGGGAGAGCTGAAACCTCGGTCGGACCTGGTCTATGGCAGAGCTCAGCAGCCTCCAGAAGCTGATGGCAGCGTGCCTCTAAGTCCCTGCCTGGTGGGAGAGCTGAAACCTGGGTCGGACATGGTCTGCAGCAGGGCTCGGCAGCCTCCAGCAGCTGATGGCAGTGTGTCTTTAAGTCCCTGCCTGGTGGGAGAGCTGAAACCTGGGTCGGACCTGGTCTATAGCAGAGCTCAGCAGCCTCCAGCAGCTGATGGCAGTGTGTGTTTAAGTCCCTGCCTGGTGTGAGAGCTGAAACCTGGGTCGGACCTGGTCTATAGAAGAGCTCAGCAGCCTCCAGCAGCTGATGGCAGTGTGTCTTTAAGTCACTGCCTGGTGGGAGAGCTGAAACCTGGGTCGGACCTGGTCTATAGTAGAGCTCAGCAGCCTCCAGCAGCTGATTGCAGTGTGTGTTTAAGTCCCTGCCTGGTGGGAGAGCTGATATCCGGGTCGGACCTGGTCCACAGCAGGGCCCATCACCCTCCAGAAGCTGGTGGCAGTGTGTGTTTAAGTCCCTGCGGGGTGCAGGAGCAGAAACCTGGGTGGGACCTGGTCTGCAGCAGAGCTCGGCAGCCTCCAGCAGCTGATGGCAGTGAGTGTTTAAGTCCCTGCGGGGTGGGAGAGCTATATCCCGGGTCAGACCTGGTCTAAAGCAGGGCCCATCACCCTCCAGAAGCTGGTGGCAGTGTGTGTTTAAGTCCCTGCGGGGTGGAGGAGCAGAAACCTGGGTCGGACCCGGTCTACAGCAGAGCTCAGCAGCCCCCAGAAGCTGATGGCAGTGTGTGTGTGTGTGTGTGTGTTTAAGTCTCTGCCTGGTTGGAGAGCCGATACCTGGGTCGGACCTGGTCTGCAGCAGGGCTCAGCAGCCTCCAGAAGCTGATGGCAGTGTGTCTTTCATTCCCTGCGGGGTGCAGGAGCAGAAACCTGGGTCGGACCTGGTCTATAGCGGAGCTCAGCAGCCTCCAGCAGCTGATGGCAGTGTGTGTGTTAAAGACCCTGCGGGGTGGGAGAGCTGAAACCTGGGTCGGACCTGGTCTGCAGCAGGGCTCAGCAGCCCCCAGAAGCTGATGGCTGTGTGTGTTTAAGTCCCTGCGGGGTGGGAGAGCTGAAACCTGGGTCGGACCTGGCCCGCAGCAGGGCCCATCACCCTCCAGAAGCTGATGGCGGTGTGGGTTTAAGTCCCTGCGGGGTTGAGGAGCTGAAACCTGGGTCGGACCTGGTCTGCAGCAGGGCCCATCACCATCCAGAAGCTGATGGCTGTGTGTGTTTAAGTCCCAGGGGGGTGGGAGAGCCATAACCTGGGTCGGACCTGGTCTGCAGCAGGGCTCAGCAGCCTCCAGTTGCAGATGGCAGTGTGTGTTTAGTTCCCTGCGGGGTGCAGGAGCTGAAACCTGGGTCGGACCTGGTCTATAGCAGAGCTCAGCAGCCTCCAGAAGCTGATGGCAGTGTGTCTTCAATTCCCTGCGGGGTGCAGGAGCTGATACCTGGGTCGGACCTGGTCTGCAGCAGGGCCCATCACCATCCAGACGCTGATGGCAGTGTGTGTTTAAGTCCTAGTGGGCTGCAGGAGCTGAAACCTGGGTCGGACCTGCTCTATAGTAGAGCTCAGCAGCCTCCAGAAGCTGATGGCAGTGTGTCTTTAAGTCCCTGCGGGGTGGGATAGCTGAAACCTGGGTCGGACCTGGTCTGCAGCAGGGCCCATCACCATCCAGACGCTGATGGCAGTGTGTGTTTAAGTCCTAGTGGGCTGCAGGAGCTGAAACCTGGGTCGGACCTGCTCTATAGTAGAGCTCAGCAGCCTCCAGAAGCTGATGGCAGTGTGTCTTTAAGTCCCTGCGGGGTGGGATAGCTGAAACCTGGGTCGGACCTGGTCTGCAGCAGGGCCCATCACCCTCCAGAAGCTGTTGGCAGTGTGTCTTCCATTCCTAGTGGGGCAGGGGAGCAAAGACCTGGGCAGAGGAGCGCCTGTCTGCATCCGATCCGGCCCCTCAGCAGCCCGCCGTGAGCCTTAGAGAACCCCCCCCCCCCCCAGCGGGCTCCAGGAACCGGGCCCTGCGTCGGACCCAGCTCAGTAAGGCCCTCCCTCGGGCCCTGCAGCAGGTGGCCCCGTCTATGCAGTCGAAAACCCCGCGAAAATCGGTGTAGAAACGCCCGAGAGGCGTGGTGCGGTTCCCCCGGCCGGTACCGGGTCCGGACCGGTCCGGAAGTCCACCCAGAACACTGCCTGGGGCTTCTGGGCGGCTCCCCAGGCGCAGGCAGTCGAAAACCGCGTGAAAATCGGTTCAGAATTGACAAAACGGCGACCTCGTCGCTCCAAAAACTAAGTCCAAACTAAGCCTTTCGCTTATCGCTTAACGCTTAAGGCGGTCGGCCTTATGGCCAGTAAATGAAAAGTGCCTGCGCCCCTGGAGGTTTTGGAAGGTGCGAGCGATGACCATGCTCGGGTTAGTAGGTGAGGCCATCGGAAAACCAGCGTGAGTTGGCGGGTTTGGGTGGCAATCTATTCCAGGCAGAGTCGACTATCTCTGGGCATCAATTTTGGGATTTTTCCGGCTCTGGTTCTGGGAGAAACGCAGGGGCAAAGTGCACGAGCCGCGGCCGATTTTGGTGGCCTGTCCCTGGGCACAAAGTCTGAGGAGTGTGGGCCTGGTTCTCCGAAAAATACCAGTCTGCTGGAGCTCACTCCCATGGCTCCAGGGGGCACGGCACACCCCCCGGTAGCCGACCAAAGTGCTCTACTCGGGCCAGACTCGGACCCACGACCCGGGGTGAGAACCACAACTACTGGTCATCCTTTTGACCTCCAGGGGGCGCGGCAGAGCCTCCCCAGTCCGACGCAAGTGCCCCACTTGGGCCATACTCAGACCCACGGCCCGGGGCGAGAACCACAACTACTGGTCATCCTTTAGACCTCCAGGGGGCCCGGCACAGCCTCCCTAGACCGACACAAGTGCTCCACTTGGGCTGTACTCTGACCCAAGTCCCGGTGCGAGAACCACAACTACTGGTCATCCTTTAGACCTCCAGGGGGCCCGGCACAGCCTCCCTAGGCCGACACAAGTGCTCCACTTGGGCTATACTCTGACCCAAGTCCCGGGGCGAGAACCACAACTACTGGTCATCCTTTTGACCTCATGGTCATCCTTTAGATCTCCAGGGGGCCCGGCACAGCCTCCCTAGGCCGACACAAGTGCTCCACTTGGGCTATACTCTGACCCAAGTCCCGGGGCGAGAACCACAACTACTGGTCATCCTTTAGACCTCCAGGGGGCACGGCACACCCCCCGGTAGCCGACCAAAGTGCTCTACTCGGGCCAGACTCGGACCCACGACCCGGGGTGAGAACCACAACTACTGGTCATCCTTTAGACCTCCAGGGGGCCCGGCACAGCCTCCCTAGTCCGACACAAGTGCTCCACTTGGGCTATACTCTGACCCAAGTCCCGGGGCGAGAACCACAACTACTGGTCATCCTTTAGACCTCCAGGGGGACCGGCACAGCCTCCCTAGACCGACACAAGTGCACCACTTGGGCCATACTCTGACCCAAGTCCCGGGGCGAGAACCACAACTACTGGTCATCCTTTTGACCTCATGGTCATCCTTTAGACCTCAAGGGGGCACGGCAGAGCCTCCCTAGTCCGACACAAGTGTCCCACTTGGGCTATACTATGACCCAAGTCCCGGGGCGAGAACCACAACTACTGGTCATCCTTTAGACCTCAAGGGGGCACGGCAGAGCCTCCCTAGTCCGACACAAGTGTCCCACTTGGGCCATACTCAGACCCACGGCCCGGGGCGAGAACCACAACTACTGGTCATCCTTTAGACCTCCAGGGGGCCCGGCACAGCCTCCCTAGTCCGACGCAAGTGCTCCACTTGGGCTGTACTCTGACCCAAGTCCCGGGGCGAGAACCACAACTAATGGTCATCCTTTAGACCTCCAGGGGGCACGGCACAGCCTCCCTAGTCCGACACAAGTGCTCCACTTGGGCTATACTCTGACCCAAGTCCCGGGGCGAGAACCACAACTACTGGTCATCCTTTAGACCTCCAGGGGGCACGGCAGAGCCTCCCTAGTCCGACACAAGTGTCCCACTTGGGCTATTCTCTGACCCAAGTCCCGGGGCGAGAACCACAACTACTGGTCATCCTTTAGACCTCCAGGGGGCACGACACAGCCTCCCTAGTCCGACCCAAGTGCTCCACTTGGGCTATACTATGACCCAAGTCCCGGGGCGAGAACCACAACTACTGGTCATCCTTTAGACCTCCAGGGGGCACGGCACAGCCTCCCTAGTCCGACACAAGTGCTCCACTTGGGCTATACTCTGACCCAAGTCCCGGGGCGAGAACCACAACTACTGGTCATCCTTTAGACCTCCAGGGGGCACGGCACAGCCTCCCTAGTCCGACACAAGTGCTCCACTTGGGCTATACTCTGACCCAAGTCCCGGGGCGAGAACCACAACTACTGGTCATCCTTTTGACCTCATGGTCATCCTTTAGACCTCCAGGGGGCCCGGCACAGCCTCCCTAGGCCGACACAAGTGCTCCACTTGGGCTATACTCTGACCCAAGTCCCGGGGCGAGAACCACAACTACTGGTCATCCTTTAGACCTCCAGGGGGCACGGCACAGCCTCCCTAGTCCGACACAAGTGCTCCACTTGGGCTATACTCTGACCCAAGTCCCGGGGCGAGAACCACAACTACTGGTCATCCTTTTGACCTCATGGTCATCCTTTAGACCTCCAGGGGGCCCGGCACAGCCTCCCTAGACCGACACAAGTGCTCCACTTGGGCTGTACTCTGACCCAAGTCCCGGTGCGAGAACCACAACTACTGGTCATCCTTTAGACCTCCAGGGGGCCCGGCACAGCCTCCCTAGGCCGACACAAGTGCTCCACTTGGGCTATACTCTGACCCAAGTCCCGGGGCG
>NW_027223100.1:0-10000 GCF_043380555.1 Nothobranchius furzeri
TAGATAGATAGATGATTGATAGATAATGGATGGACGGATGGATAGACAGAGAGACAGACAGACAGATAAATAGATAGACAGATAAATAGATAGACAGATAGATAGATAGATAGATAGATAGATAGATAGATAGATAGATAGATAGATAGATAGATAGATAGATAGATAGATAGATAGATAGATAGATAGATAGATAGATAGATAGATAGATAGATAGATAGATAGATAGATAGATAGATAGATAGATAGATAGATAGATAGATAGATAGATAGATAGATAGATAGATAGATAGATAGATAGATAGATAGATAGATAGATAATGGATGGACGGATGGATAGACAGACAGACAGACAGACAGACAGACAGACAGACAGACAGACAGACAGATAGATAGATAGATAGATAGATAGATAGATAGATAGATAGATAGATAGATAGATAGATAGATAGATAGATAGATAGATAGATAGATAGATAGATAGATAGATAGATAGATAGATAGATAGATAGATAGATAGATAGATAGATAGATAGATAGATAGATAGATAGATAGATGATAGATAGATAGATAGATAGATAGATAGATAGATAGATAGATAGATAGATAGATAGATAGATAGATAGATAGATAGATAGATAGATAGATGATAGATAGATAGATAATGGATGGACGGATAGACAGACAGACAGACAGACAGACAGACAGACAGACAGACAGACAGACAAATAGATAGATAGATAGATAGATAGATAGATAGATAGATAGATAGATAGATAGATAGATAGATAGATAGATAGATAGATAGATAGATAGATAGATAGATAGATAGATAGATAGATAGATAGATAGATAGATAGATAGATAGATAGATAGATAGATAGATAGATAGATAGATAGATAGATAGATAGATAGATAGATAGATAGATAGATAGATAGATAGATAGATGATAGATAGATAGATAATGGATGGACGGATAGACAGACAGACAGACAGACAGACAGACAGACAGACAAATAGATAGATAGATAGATAGATAGATAGATAGATAGATAGATAGATAGATAGATAGATAGATAGATAGATAGATAGATAGATAGATAGATAGATAGATAGATAGATAGATAGATAGATAGATAGATAGATAGATAGATAGATAGATAGATGATAGATAGATAGATAGATAGATAGATAGATAGATAGATAGATAGATAGATAGATAGATAGATAGATAGATAGATAGATAGATAGATAGATAGATAGATAGATAGATAGATAGATAGATAGATAGATAGATAGATAATGGATGGACGGATGGATAGATAGATAGATAGATAGATAGATGATTGATAGATAATGGATGGACGGATGGATAGACAGAGAGACAGACAGACAGATAAATAGATAGACAGATAAATAGATAGACAGATAGATAGATAGATAGATAGATAGATAGATAGATAGATAGATAGATAGATAGATAGATAGATAGATAGATAGATAGATAGATAGATAGATAGATAGATAGATAGATAGATAGATAGATAGATAGATAGATAGATAGATAGATAGATAGATAGATAGATAGATAGATAGATAGATAGATAGATAGATAGATAGATAGATAGATAGATAGATAGATAGATAGATAGATAGATAGATAGATAGATAATGGATGGACGGATGGATAGACAGATAGACAGACAGACAGACAGACAGACAGACAGACAGACAGATAGATAGATAGATAGATAGATAGATAGATAGATAGATAGATAGATAGATAGATAGATAGATAGATAGATAGATAGATAGATAGATAGATAGATAGATAGATAGATAGATAGATAGATAGATAGATAGATAGATAGATAGATAGATAGATAGATGATAGATAGATAGATAGATAGATAGATAGATAGATAGATAGATAGATAGATAGATAGATAGATAGATAGATAGATAGATAGATAGATAGATAGATAGATAGATAGATAGATAGATAGATAGATAGATAGATAGATAGATAGATAGATAGATAGATAGATAGATAGATAGATAGATAGATAGATAGATAGATAGATAGATAGATAGATAGATGATAGATAGATAGATAATGGATGGACGGATAGACAGACAGACAGACAGACAGACAGACAGACAGACAGACAGACAGACAAATAGATAGATAGATAGATAGATAGATAGATAGATAGATAGATAGATAGATAGATAGATAGATAGATAGATAGATAGATAGATAGATAGATAGATAGATAGATAGATAGATAGATAGATAGATAGATAGATAGATAGATAGATAGATAGATAGATAGATAGATAGATAGATAGATAGATAGATAGATAGATAGATAGATAGATAGATAGATAGATAGATAGATAGATAGATAGATAGATAGATAGATAGATAGATAGATAGATAGATAGATAGATAGATAGATGATAGATAGATAATGGATGGACGGATGGATAGACAGACAGACAGACAGACAGACAGACAGACAGACAGACAGACAGACAGACAGACAGACAGATAGATAAATAGATAGATAGATAGATAGATAGATAGATAGATAGATAGATAGATAGATAGATAGATAGATAGATAGATAGATAGATAGATAGATAGATAGATAGATAGATAGATAGATAGATAGATAGATAGATAGATAGATAGATAGATATATAGATAGATAGATAGATAGAATCGATAGATAGATAGATAGATAGATAGATAGATAGATAGATAGATAGATAGATAGATAGATAGATAGATAGATAGATAGATAGATAGATAGATAGATAGATAGATAGATAGATAGATAGATAGATAGATAGATAGATAGATAGATAGATAGATAGATAGATAGATAGATAGATAGATAGATAGATAGATAGATAGATAGATAGATAGATAGATAGATAGATAGATAGATAGATGATAGATAGATAGATAGATAGATAGATCGATAGATAGATAGATAGATGATAGATAGATAATGGATGGACGGATGGATAGACAGACAGACAGACAGAAAGACAGATAGATAGATAGATAGATAGATGATAGATAGATAGATAGATAGATAGATAGATAGATAGATAGATAGATAGATAGATAGATAGATAGATAGATAGATAGATGATAGATAGATAGATAGATAGATAGATAGATAGATAGATAGATAGATAGATAGATAGATAGATAGATAGATAGATAGATAGATAGATAGATAGATAGATAGATAGATAGATAGATAGATAGATAGATAGATAGATAGATAGATAGATAGATAGATAGATAGATAGATAGATAGATAGATAGATAGATAGATAGATAGAATCGATAGATAGATAGATAGATAGATAGATAGATAGATAGATAGATAGATAGATAGATAGATAGATAGATAGATAGATAGATAGATAGATAGATAGATAGATAGATAGATAGATAGATAGATAGATAGATAGATAGATAGATAGATAGATAGATAGATAGATAGATAGATAGATAGATAGATAGATAGATAGATAGATAGATAGATAGATAGATAGATAGATAGATAGATAGATAGATAGATAGATAGATAGATAGATAGATAGATAGATAATGGATGGACGGATGGATAGACAGACAGACAGACAGACAGACAGACAGACAGACAGACAGACAGATAGATAGATAGATAGATAGATAGATAGATAGATAGATAGATAGATAGATAGATAGATAGATAGATAGATAGATAGATAGATAGATAGATAGATAGATAGATAGATAGATAGATAGATAGATAGATAGATAGATAGATAGATAGATGATAGATAGATAGATAGATAGATAGATAGATAGATAGATAGATAGATAGATAGATAGATAGATAGATAGATAGATAGATAGATAGATAGATAGATAGATAGATGATAGATAGATAGATAATGGATGGACGGATAGACAGACAGACAGACAGACAGACAGACAGACAGACAGACAGACAGACAGACAAATAGATAGATAGATAGATAGATAGATAGATAGATAGATAGATAGATAGATAGATAGATAGATAGATAGATAGATAGATAGATAGATAGATAGATAGATAGATAGATAGATAGATAGATAGATAGATAGATAGATAGATAGATAGATAGATAGATAGATAGATAGATAGATAGATAGATAGATAGATAGATAGATAGATAGATAGATAGATAGATAGATAGATAGATAGATGATAGATAGATAGATAATGGATGGACGGATAGACAGACAGACAGACAGACAGACAGACAGACAGACAAATAGATAGATAGATAGATAGATAGATAGATAGATAGATAGATAGATAGATAGATAGATAGATAGATAGATAGATAGATAGATAGATAGATAGATAGATAGATAGATAGATAGATAGATAGATAGATAGATAGATAGATAGATAGATAGATAGATAGATAGATAGATAGATAGATAGATAGATAGATAGATGATAGATAGATAGATAGATAGATAGATAGATAGATAGATAGATAGATAGATAGATAGATAGATAGATAGATAGATAGATAGATAGATAGATGATAGATAGATAGATAATGGATGGACGGATAGACAGACAGACAGACAGACAGACAGACAGACAGACAGACAGACAGACAGACAAATAGATAGATAGATAGATAGATAGATAGATAGATAGATAGATAGATAGATAGATAGATAGATAGATAGATAGATAGATAGATAGATAGATAGATAGATAGATAGATAGATAGATAGATAGATAGATAGATAGATAGATAGATAGATAGATAGATAGATAGATAGATAGATAGATAGATAGATAGATAGATAGATAGATAGATAGATAGATAGATAGATGATAGATAGATAGATATAGATAGATATAGAGAGTGATAGATAGATAGATAGATAGATAGATAGATAGATAGATAGATAGATAGATAGATAGATAGATAGATAGATAGATAGATAGATAGATAGATAGATAGATAGATAGATAGATAGATAGATAGATAGATAGATAGATAGATAGATAGATAGATAGATAGATAGATAGATAGATAGATAGATAGATAGATAGATAGAGAGAGAGATAGATAGATAGATAGATAGATAGATAGATAGATAGATAGATAGATAGATAGATAGATAGATAGATAGATAGATAGATAGATAGATAGATAGATAGATAGATAGATAGATAGATAGATAGATAGATAGATAGATAGATAGATAGATAGATAGATAGATAGATAGATAGATAGATAGATGATAGATAGATAGATAGATAGATAGATAGATAGATAGATAGATAGATAGATAGATAGATAGATAGATAGATAGATAGATAGATAGATAGATAGATAGATAGATAGATAGATAGATAGATAGATAGATAGATAGATAGATAGATAGATAGATAGATAGATAGATAGATAGATAGATAGATAGATAGATAGATAGATAGATAGATAGATAGATAGATAGATAGATAGATAGATAGATAGATAGATAGATAGATAGATAGATAGATAGATAGATAGATGATAGATAGATAATGGATGGACGGATGGATAGACAGACAGACAGACAGACAGACAGACAGACAGACAGACAGACAGACAGACAGACAGATAGATAGATAGATAGATAGATAGATAGATAGATAGATAGATAGATAGATAGATAGATAGATAGATAGATAGATAGATAGATAGATAGATAGATAGATAGATAGATAGATAGATATATAGATAGATAGATAGATAGATAGAATCGATAGAATCGATAGATAGATAGATAGATAGATAGATAGATAGATAGATAGATAGATAGATAGATAGATAGATAGATAGATAGATAGATAGATAGATAGATAGATAGATAGATAGATAGATAGATAGATAGATAGATAGATAGATAGATAGATAGATAGATAGATAGATAGATAGATAGATAGATAGATAGATAGATAGATAGATAGATAGATAGATAGATAGATGATAGATAGATAGAAAGATAGATAGATCGATAGATAGATAGATAGATGATAGATAGATAATGGATGGACGGATGGATAGACAGACAGACAGACAGAAAGACAGATAGATAGATAGATAGATGATAGATAGATAGATAGATAGATAGATAGATAGATAGATAGATAGATAGATAGATAGATAGATAGATGATAGATAGATAGATAGATAGATAGATAGATAGATAGATAGATAGATAGATAGATAGATAGATAGATAGATAGATAGATAGATAGATAGATAGATAGATAGATAGATAGATAGATAGATAGATAGATAGATAGATAGATAGATAGATAGATAGATAGATAGATGATTGATAGATAATGGATGGACGGATGGATAGACAGAGAGACAGACAGACAGATAAATAGATAGACAGATAAATAGATAGACAGATAGATAGATAGATAGATAGATAGATAGATAGATAGATAGATAGATAGATAGATAGATAGATAGATAGATAGATAGATAGATAGATAGATAGATAGATAGATAGATAGATAGATAGATAGATAGATAGATAGATAGATAGATAGATAGATAGATAGATAGATGATAGATAGATAGATAATGGATAGACGGATAGACAGACAGACAGACAGACAGACAGACAGACAGATAGATAGATAGATAGATAGATAGATAGATAGATAGATAGATAGATAGATAGATAGATAGATAGATGATAGATAGATAGATAGATAGATGATAGATAGATAGATGATAGATAGATAGATAGATAGATAGATAGATAGATAGATAGATAGATAGATAGATAGATAGATAGATAGATAGATAGATAGATAGATAGATAGATAGATAGATAGATAGATAGATAGATAGATAGATAGATAGATAGATAGATAGATAGATAGATAGATAGATAGATAGATAGATAGATAGATAGATAGATAGATAGATAGATAGATAGATAGATAGATAGATAGATAGATGATAGATAGATAGATAGATAGATAGATAGATAGATAGATAGATAGATAGATAGATAGATAGATAGATAGATAGATAGATAGATAGATAGATAGATAGATAGATAGATAGATAGATAGATAGATAGATAGATAGATAGATAGATAGATAGATAGATAGATAGATAGATAGATAGATAGATAGATGATTGATAGATAATGGATGGACGGATGGATAGACAGAGAGACAGACAGACAGATAAATAGATAGACAGATAAATAGATAGACAGATAGATAGATAGATAGATAGATAGATAGATAGATAGATAGATAGATAGATAGATAGATAGATAGATAGATAGATAGATAGATAGATAGATAGATAGATAGATAGATAGATAGATAGATAGATAGATAGATAGATAGATAGATAGATAGATAGATAGATAGATAGATAGATAGATAGATAGATAGATAGATAGATAGATAGATAGATAGATAGATAGATAGATAGATAGATAGATAGATAGATAGATAGATAGATAGATAGATAGATAGATAGATAGATAGATAATGGATGGACGGATGGATAGACAGACAGACAGACAGACAGACAGACAGACAGACAGACAGACAGATAGATAGATAGATAGATAGATAGATAGATAGATAGATAGATAGATAGATAGATAGATAGATAGATAGATAGATAGATAGATAGATAGATAGATAGATAGATAGATAGATAGATAGATAGATAGATAGATAGATAGATAGATAGATAGATAGATAGATGATAGATAGATAGATAGATAGATAGATAGATAGATAGATAGATAGATAGATAGATAGATAGATAGATAGATAGATAGATAGATAGATGATAGATAGATAGATAATGGATGGACGGATAGACAGACAGACAGACAGACAGACAGACAGACAGACAGACAGACAGACAGACAAATAGATAGATAGATAGATAGATAGATAGATAGATAGATAGATAGATAGATAGATAGATAGATAGATAGATAGATAGATAGATAGATAGATAGATAGATAGATAGATAGATAGATAGATAGATAGATAGATAGATAGATAGATAGATAGATAGATAGATAGATAGATAGATAGATAGATAGATAGATAGATAGATAGATAGATAGATAGATAGATAGATAGATAGATAGATAGATAGATGATAGATAGATAGATAATGGAT
The DNA here is from genome assembly GCF_043380555.1 of Nothobranchius furzeri. Classification (NCBI taxonomy): domain Eukaryota; kingdom Metazoa; phylum Chordata; class Actinopteri; order Cyprinodontiformes; family Nothobranchiidae; genus Nothobranchius; species Nothobranchius furzeri. The sequence goes on from NW_027223100.1 coordinate 8,259, forward strand.
GGACGGATAGACAGACAGACAGACAGACAGACAGACAGACAGACAAATAGATAGATAGATAGATAGATAGATAGATAGATAGATAGATAGATAGATAGATAGATAGATAGATAGATAGATAGATAGATAGATAGATAGATAGATAGATAGATAGATAGATAGATAGATAGATAGATAGATAGATAGATAGATAGATAGATAGATAGATAGATAGATAGATAGATGATAGATAGATAGATAGATAGATAGATAGATAGATAGATAGATAGATAGATAGATAGATAGATAGATAGATAGATAGATAGATAGATGATAGATAGATAGATAATGGATGGACGGATAGACAGACAGACAGACAGACAGACAGACAGACAGACAGACAGACAGACAGACAAATAGATAGATAGATAGATAGATAGATAGATAGATAGATAGATAGATAGATAGATAGATAGATAGATAGATAGATAGATAGATAGATAGATAGATAGATAGATAGATAGATAGATAGATAGATAGATAGATAGATAGATAGATAGATAGATAGATAGATAGATAGATAGATAGATAGATAGATAGATAGATAGATGATAGATAGATAGATATAGATAGATATAGAGAGTGATAGATAGATAGATAGATAGATAGATAGATAGATAGATAGATAGATAGATAGATAGATAGATAGATAGATAGATAGATAGATAGATAGATAGATAGATAGATAGATGATAGATAGATAGATAGATAGATAGATAGATAGATAGATAGATAGATAGATAGATAGATAGAGAGAGAGATAGATAGATAGATAGATAGATAGATAGATAGATAGATAGATAGATAGATAGATAGATAGATAGATAGATAGATAGATAGATAGATAGATAGATAGATAGATAGATAGATAGATAGATAGATAGATAGATAGATAGATAGATAGATAGATAGATAGATGATAGATAGATAGATAGATAGATAGATAGATAGATAGATAGATAGATAGATAGATAGATAGATAGATAGATAGATAGATAGATAGATAGATAGATAGATAGATAGATAGATAGATAGATAGATAGATAGATAGATAGATAGATAGATAGATAGATAGATAGATAGATAGATAGATAGATAGATAGATAGATAGATAGATAGATAGATAGATAGATAGATAGATAGATAGATAGATAGATAGATAGATAGATAGATAGATAGATAGATAGATAGATAGATAGATGATAGATAGATAATGGATGGACGGATGGATAGACAGACAGACAGACAGACAGACAGACAGACAGACAGACAGACAGACAGACAGACAGATAGATAGATAGATAGATAGATAGATAGATAGATAGATAGATAGATAGATAGATAGATAGATAGATAGATAGATAGATAGATAGATAGATAGATAGATAGATAGATATATAGATAGATAGATAGATAGAATCGATAGATAGATAGATAGATAGATAGATAGATAGATAGATAGATAGATAGATAGATAGATAGATAGATAGATAGATAGATAGATAGATAGATAGATAGATAGATAGATAGATAGATAGATAGATAGATAGATAGATAGATAGATAGATAGATAGATAGATAGATAGATAGATGATAGATAGATAGAAAGATAGATAGATCGATAGATAGATAGATAGATGATAGATAGATAATGGATGGACGGATGGATAGACAGACAGACAGACAGAAAGACAGATAGATAG
>NW_027223100.1:15000-17500 GCF_043380555.1 Nothobranchius furzeri
AGATAGATAGATAGATAGATAGATAGATAGATAGATAGATAGATAGATAGATAGATAGATAGATAGATAGATAGATAGATAGATAGATAGATAGATAGATAGATAGATAGATAGATAGATAGATAGATAGATAGATAGATAGATAGATAGATAGATAGATAGATAGATAGATAGATAGATAGATAGATAGATAGATAGATAGATAGATAGATAGATAGATAGATGATAGATAGATAGATAATGGATGGACGGATAGACAGACAGACAGACAGACAGACAGACAGACAGACAGACAGACAGACAAATAGATAGATAGATAGATAGATAGATAGATAGATAGATAGATAGATAGATAGATAGATAGATAGATAGATAGATAGATAGATAGATAGATAGATAGATAGATAGATAGATAGATAGATAGATAGATAGATAGATAGATAGATAGATAGATAGATAGATAGATAGATAGATAGATAGATAGATAGATAGATAGATAGATAGATAGATAGATAGATAGATAGATAGATAGATAGATAGATAGATGATAGATAGATAATGGATGGACGGATGGATAGACAGACAGACAGACAGACAGACAGACAGACAGACAGACAGACAGACAGACAGACAGACAGATAGATAGATAGATAGATAGATAGATAGATAGATAGATAGATAGATAGATAGATAGATAGATAGATAGATAGATAGATAGATAGATAGATAGATAGATAGATAGATAGATGATAGATAGATAGATAGATAGATAGATAGATAGATAGATAGATAGATAGATAGAATCGATAGATAGATAGATAGATAGATAGATAGATAGATAGATAGATAGATAGATAGATAGATAGATAGATAGATAGATAGATAGATAGATAGATAGATAGATAGATAGATAGATAGATAGATAGATAGATAGATAGATAGATAGATAGATAGATAGATAGATAGATAGATAGATAGATAGATAGATAGATAGATAGATAGATAGATAGATAGATAGATAGATAGATAGATAGATAGATAGATAGATAGATAGATAGATAGATAGATAGATAGATAGATAGATAGATAGATCGATAGATAGATAGATAGATAGATGATAGATAGATAATGGATGGACGGATGGATAGACAGACAGACAGACAGAAAGACAGATAGATAGATAGATAGATAGATGATAGATAGATAGATAGATAGATAGATAGATAGATAGATAGATAGATAGATAGATGATAGATAGATAGATAGATAGATAGATAGATAGATAGATAGATAGATAGATAGATAGATAGATAGATAGATAGATAGATAGATAGATAGATAGATAGATAGATAGATAGATAGATAGATAGATAGATAGATAGATAGATAGATAGATAGATAGATAGATAGATAGATAGATAGATAGATAGATAGATAGATAGATAGATAGATAGATAGATAGATAGATAGAATCGATAGATAGATAGATAGATAGATAGATAGATAGATAGATAGATAGATAGATAGATAGATAGATAGATAGATAGATAGATAGATAGATAGATAGATAGATAGATAGATAGATAGATAGATAGATAGATAGATAGATAGATAGATAGATAGATAGATAGATAGATAGATAGATAGATAGATAGATAGATAGATAGATGATAGATAGATAGATAGATATATAGATAGATAGATAGATAGATAGATGATAGATAGATAGATAATGGATAGACGGATAGACAGACAGACAGACAGACAGACAGACAGACAGATAGATAGATAGATAGATAGATAGATAGATAGATAGATAGATAGATAGATAGATAGATAGATAGATAGATAGATAGATAGATAGATGATAGATAGATAGATAGATAGATGATAGATAGATAGATGATAGATAGATAGATAGATAGATAGATAGATAGATAGATAGATAGATAGATAGATAGATAGATAGATAGATAGATAGATAGATAGATAGATAGATAGATAGATAGATAGATAGATAGATAGATAGATAGATAGATAGATAGATAGATAGATAGATAGATAGATAGATAGATAGATAGATAGATAGATAGATAGATAGATGATAGATAGATAGATAGATAGATAGATAGATAGATAGATAGATAGATAGATAGATAGATAGATAGATAGATAGATAGATAGATAGATAGATAGATAGATAGATAGATAGATAGATAGATAGATAGATAGATAGATAGATAGATAGATAGATAGATAGATAGATAGATAGATAGATAGATAGATAGATAGATAGATAGATAGATAGATAGATAGATAGATAGATAGATAGATGATAGATAGATAGATAATGGATGGACGGATAGACAGACAGACAGACAGACAGACAGACAGACAGACAGACAAATAGATAGATAGATAGATAGATAGATAGATAGATAGATAGATAGATAGATAGATAGATAGATAGATAGATAGATAGATAGATAGATAGATAGAT
>NW_027223100.1:20000-35000 GCF_043380555.1 Nothobranchius furzeri
ATAGATAGATAGATAGATAGATAGATAGATAGATAGATAGATAGATAGATAGATAGATAGATAGATAGATAGATAGATAGATAGATAGATAGATAGATAGATAGATAGATAGATAGATAGATAGATAGATAGATAGATAGATAGATAGATAGATAGATAGATAGATAGATAGATAGATAGATAGATAGATAGATAGATAGATAGATAGATAGATAGAATCGATAGATAGATAGATAGATAGATAGATAGATAGATAGATAGATAGATAGATAGATAGATAGATAGATAGATAGATAGATAGATAGATAGATAGATAGATAGATAGATAGATAGATAGATAGATAGATAGATAGATAGATAGATAGATAGATAGATAGATAGATAGATAGATAGATAGATAGATAGATAGATGATAGATAGATAGATAGATATATAGATAGATAGATAGATAGATAGATGATAGATAGATAGATAATGGATAGACGGATAGACAGACAGACAGACAGACAGACAGACAGACAGATAGATAGATAGATAGATAGATAGATAGATAGATAGATAGATAGATAGATAGATAGATAGATAGATAGATAGATAGATAGATGATAGATAGATAGATAGATAGATGATAGATAGATAGATGATAGATAGATAGATAGATAGATAGATAGATAGATAGATAGATAGATAGATAGATAGATAGATAGATAGATAGATAGATAGATAGATAGATAGATAGATAGATAGATAGATAGATAGATAGATAGATAGATAGATAGATAGATAGATAGATAGATAGATAGATAGATAGATAGATAGATAGATAGATAGATAGATAGATAGATAGATAGATGATAGATAGATAGATAGATAGATAGATAGATAGATAGATAGATAGATAGATAGATAGATAGATAGATAGATAGATAGATAGATAGATAGATAGATAGATAGATAGATAGATAGATAGATAGATAGATAGATAGATAGATAGATAGATAGATAGATAGATAGATAGATAGATAGATAGATAGATGATTGATAGATAATGGATGGACGGATGGATAGACAGAGAGACAGACAGACAGATAAATAGATAGACAGATAAATAGATAGACAGATAGATAGATAGATAGATAGATAGATAGATAGATAGATAGATAGATAGATAGATAGATAGATAGATAGATAGATAGATAGATAGATAGATAGATAGATAGATAGATAGATAGATAGATAGATAGATAGATAGATAGATAGATAGATAGATAGATAGATAGATAGATAGATAGATAGATAGATAGATAGATAGATAGATAGATAGATAGATAGATAGATAGATAGATAGATAGAAAGATAATGGATGGACGGATGGATAGACAGACAGACAGACAGACAGACAGACAGACAGACAGACAGACAGATAGATAGATAGATAGATAGATAGATAGATAGATAGATAGATAGATAGATAGATAGATAGATAGATAGATAGATAGATAGATAGATAGATAGATAGATAGATAGATAGATAGATAGATAGATAGATAGATAGATAGATAGATGATAGATAGATAGATAGATAGATAGATAGATAGATAGATAGATAGATAGATAGATAGATAGATAGATAGATAGATAGATAGATGATAGATAGATAGATAATGGATGGACGGATAGACAGACAGACAGACAGACAGACAGACAGACAGACAGACAGACAGACAGACAAATAGATAGATAGATAGATAGATAGATAGATAGATAGATAGATAGATAGATAGATAGATAGATAGATAGATAGATAGATAGATAGATAGATAGATAGATAGATAGATAGATAGATAGATAGATAGATAGATAGATAGATAGATAGATAGATAGATAGATAGATAGATAGATAGATAGATAGATAGATAGATAGATAGATAGATAGATAGATAGATAGATAGATAGATAGATAGATAGATAGATAGATAGATAGATAGATAGATAGATAGATGATAGATAGATAGATAATGGATGGACGGATAGACAGACAGACAGACAGACAGACAGACAGACAGACAAATAAATAGATAGATAGATAGATAGATAGATAGATAGATAGATAGATAGATAGATAGATAGATAGATAGATAGATAGATAGATAGGTAGATAGATAGATAGATAGATAGATAGATAGATAGATAGATAGATAGATAGATAGATAGATAGATAGATAGATAGATAGATAGATAGATAGATGATAGATAGATAGATAGATAATGGATGGACGGATAGACAGACAGACAGACAGACAGACAGACAGACAGACAGACAGACAGACAGACAAATAGATAGATAGATAGATAGATAGATAGATAGATAGATAGATAGATAGATAGATAGATAGATAGATAGATAGATAGATAGATAGATAGATAGATAGATAGATAGATAGATAGATAGATAGATAGATAGATAGATAGATAGATAGATAGATGATAGATAGATAGATAGATAGATAGATAGATAGATAGATAGATAGATAGATAGATAGATAGATAGATAGATAGATAGATAGATAGATAGATAGATGATAGATAGATAGATATAGATAGATATAGAGAGTGATAGATAGATAGATAGATAGATAGATAGATAGATAGATAGATAGATAGATAGATAGATAGATAGATAGATAGATAGATAGATAGATAGATAGATAGATAGATAGATAGATAGATAGATAGATAGATAGATAGATAGATAGATAGATAGATAGATAGATAGATAGATAGATAGATAGATAGATAATGGATGGACGGATGGATAGACAGATAGACAGACAGACAGACAGACAGACAGACAGACAGACAGATAGATAGATAGATAGATAGATAGATAGATAGATAGATAGATAGATAGATAGATAGATAGATAGATAGATAGATAGATAGATAGATAGATAGATAGATAGATAGATAGATAGATAGATAGATAGATAGATAGATAGATAGATAGATAGATAGATAGATAGATAGATAGATAGATAGATAGATAGATAGATAGATAGATAGATAGATAGATAGATAGATAGATAGATAGATAGATAGATAGATAGATAGATAGATAGATAGATAGATAGATAGATAGATAGATAGATAGATAGATAGATAGATAGATAGATAGATAGATAGATAGATAGATAGATAGATAGATAGATAGATAGATAGATAGATAGATAGATAGATAGATAGATAGATAGATAGATAGATAGATAGATAGATAGATAGATAGATAGATAGATAGATAGATAGATAGATAGATGATAGATAGATAGATAATGGATGGACGGATAGACAGACAGACAGACAGACAGACAGACAGACAGACAGACAGACAGACAAATAGATAGATAGATAGATAGATAGATAGATAGATAGATAGATAGATAGATAGATAGATAGATAGATAGATAGATAGATAGATAGATAGATAGATAGATAGATAGATAGATAGATAGATAGATAGATAGATAGATAGATAGATAGATAGATAGATAGATAGATAGATAGATAGATAGATAGATAGATAGATAGATAGATAGATAGATAGATAGATAGATAGATAGATAGATAGATAGATAGATAGATAGATAGATAGATAGATAGATAGATAGATAGATAGATAGATAGATGATAGATAGATAATGGATGGACGGATGGATAGACAGACAGACAGACAGACAGACAGACAGACAGACAGACAGACAGACAGACAGACAGACAGATAGATAGATAGATAGATAGATAGATAGATAGATAGATAGATAGATAGATAGATAGATAGATAGATAGATAGATAGATAGATAGATAGATAGATAGATAGATAGATAGATGATAGATAGATAGATAGATAGATAGATAGATAGATAGATAGATAGAATCGATAGATAGATAGATAGATAGATAGATAGATAGATAGATAGATAGATAGATAGATAGATAGATAGATAGATAGATAGATAGATAGATAGATAGATAGATAGATAGATAGATAGATAGATAGATAGATAGATAGATAGATAGATAGATAGATAGATAGATAGATAGATAGATAGATAGATAGATAGATAGATAGATAGATAGATAGATAGATAGATAGATGATAGATAGATAGATAGATAGATAGATAGATAGATAGATAGATAGATAGATAGATAGATCGATAGATAGATAGATAGATGATAGATAGATAATGGATGGACGGATGGATAGACAGACAGACAGACAGAAAGACAGATAGATAGATAGATAGATAGATGATAGATAGATAGATAGATAGATAGATAGATAGATAGATAGATAGATAGATAGATAGATAGATAGATAGATGATAGATAGATAGATAGATAGATAGATAGATAGATAGATAGATAGATAGATAGATAGATAGATAGATAGATAGATAGATAGATAGATAGATAGATAGATAGATAGATAGATAGATAGATAGATAGATAGATAGATAGATAGATAGATAGATAGATAGATAGATAGATAGATAGATAGATAGATAGATAGATAGATAGATAGATAGATAGATAGATAGATAGATAGATAGATAGATAGATAGATAGATAGATAGAATCGATAGATAGATAGATAGATAGATAGATAGATAGATAGATAGATAGATAGATAGATAGATAGATAGATAGATAGATAGATAGATAGATAGATAGATAGATAGATAGATAGATAGATAGATAGATAGATAGATAGATAGATAGATAGATAGATAGATAGATAGATAGATAGATAGATAGATAGATAGATAGATGATAGATAGATAGATAGATATATAGATAGATAGATAGATAGATAGATGATAGATAGATAGATAATGGATAGACGGATAGACAGACAGACAGACAGACAGACAGACAGACAGATAGATAGATAGATAGATAGATAGATAGATAGATAGATAGATAGATAGATAGATAGATAGATAGATGATAGATAGATAGATAGATAGATGATAGATAGATAGATGATAGATAGATAGATAGATAGATAGATAGATAGATAGATAGATAGATAGATAGATAGATAGATAGATAGATAGATAGATAGATAGATAGATAGATAGATAGATAGATAGATAGATAGATAGATAGATAGATAGATAGATAGATAGATAGATAGATAGATAGATAGATAGATAGATAGATAGATAGATAGATAGATAGATAGATAGATAGATAGATAGATAGATAGATAGATAGATAGATAGATAGATAGATAGATAGATAGATAGATAGATAGATAGATAGATAGATAGATAGATAGATAGATAGATAGATAGATAGATAGATAGATAGATAGATAGATAGATAGATAGATAGATAGATAGATAGATAGATAGATAGATAGATAGATAGATAGATAGATAGATAGATAGATAGATAGATAGATAGATGATTGATAGATAATGGATGGACGGATGGATAGACAGAGAGACAGACAGACAGATAAATAGATAGACAGATAAATAGATAGACAGATAGATAGATAGATAGATAGATAGATAGATAGATAGATAGATAGATAGATAGATAGATAGATAGATAGATAGATAGATAGATAGATAGATAGATAGATAGATAGATAGATAGATAGATAGATAGATAGATAGATAGATAGATAGATAGATAGATAGATAGATAGATAGATAGATAGATAGATAGATAGATAGATAGATAGATAGATAGATAGATAGAAAGATAATGGATGGACGGATGGATAGACAGACAGACAGACAGACAGACAGACAGACAGACAGACAGACAGATAGATAGATAGATAGATAGATAGATAGATAGATAGATAGATAGATAGATAGATAGATAGATAGATAGATAGATAGATAGATAGATAGATAGATAGATAGATAGATAGATAGATAGATAGATAGATAGATAGATAGATAGATGATAGATAGATAGATAGATAGATAGATAGATAGATAGATAGATAGATAGATAGATAGATAGATAGATAGATAGATAGATGATAGATAGATAGATAATGGATGGACGGATAGACAGACAGACAGACAGACAGACAGACAGACAGACAGACAGACAGACAGACAAATAGATAGATAGATAGATAGATAGATAGATAGATAGATAGATAGATAGATAGATAGATAGATAGATAGATAGATAGATAGATAGATAGATAGATAGATAGATAGATAGATAGATAGATAGATAGATAGATAGATAGATAGATAGATAGATAGATAGATAGATAGATAGATAGATAGATAGATAGATAGATAGATAGATAGATAGATAGATAGATAGATAGATAGATAGATAGATAGATAGATAGATAGATAGATAGATAGATAGATAGATAGATAGATGATAGATAGATAGATAATGGATGGACGGATAGACAGACAGACAGACAGACAGACAGACAGACAGACAAATAGATAGATAGATAGATAGATAGATAGATAGATAGATAGATAGATAGATAGATAGATAGATAGATAGATAGATAGATAGATAGATAGATAGATAGATAGATAGATAGATAGATAGATAGATAGATAGATAGATAGATAGATAGATAGATAGATAGATAGATAGATAGATAGATAGATAGATAGATAGATAGATAGATAGATAGATGATAGATAGATAGATAGATAGATAGATAGATAGATAGATAGATAGATAGATAGATAGATAGATAGATAGATAGATAGATAGATAGATAGATGATAGATAGATAGATAATGGATGGACGGATAGACAGACAGACAGACAGACAGACAGACAGACAGACAGACAGACAGACAGACAAATAGATAGATAGATAGATAGATAGATAGATAGATAGATAGATAGATAGATAGATAGATAGATAGATAGATAGATAGATAGATAGATAGATAGATGATAGATAGATAGATAGATAGATAGATAGATAGATAGATAGATAGATAGATAGATAGATAGATAGATAGATAGATAGATAGATAGATAGATAGATAGATAGATCGATAGATAGATAGATAGATAGATGATAGATAGATAGATATAGATAGATATAGAGAGTGATAGATAGATAGATAGATAGATAGATAGATAGATAGATAGATAGATAGATAGATAGATAGATAGATAGATAGATAGATAGATAGATAGATAGATAGATAGATGATAGATAGATAGATAGATAGATAGATAGATAGATAGATAGAGAGAGAGATAGATAGATAGATAGATAGATAGATAGATAGATAGATAGATAGATAGATAGATAGATAGATAGATAGATAGATAGATAGATAGATAGATAGATAGATAGATAGATAGATAGATAGATAGATAGATAGATAGATAGATAGATAGATAGATAGATAGATAGATAGATAGATAGATAGATAGATAGATAGATAGATAGATAGATAGATAGATAGATAGATAGATGATAGATAGATAGATAGATAGATAGATAGATAGATAGATAGATAGATAGATAGATAGATAGATAGATAGATAGATAGATAGATAGATAGATAGATAGATAGATAGATAGATAGATAGATAGATAGATAGATAGATAGATAGATAGATAGATAGATAGATAGATAGATAGATAGATAGATAGATAGATAGATAGATAGATAGATAGATAGATAGATAGATAGATAGATAGATAGATAGATGATAGATAGATAATGGATGGACGGATGGATAGACAGACAGACAGACAGACAGACAGACAGACAGACAGACAGACAGACAGACAGACAGACAGATAGATAGATAGATAGATAGATAGATAGATAGATAGATAGATAGATAGATAGATAGATAGATAGATAGATAGATAGATAGATAGATAGATAGATAGATAGATAGATAGATAGATAGATAGAATCGATAGATAGATAGATAGATAGATAGATAGATAGATAGATAGATAGATAGATAGATAGATAGATAGATAGATAGATAGATAGATAGATAGATAGATAGATAGATAGATAGATAGATAGATAGATAGATAGATAGATAGATAGATAGATAGATAGATAGATAGATAGATAGATAGATAGATAGATAGATAGATGATAGATAGATAGAAAGATAGATAGATCGATAGATAGATAGATAGATGATAGATAGATAATGGATGGACGGATGGATAGACAGACAGACAGACAGAAAGACAGATAGATAGATAGATAGATAGATAGATAGATAGATAGATAGATAGATAGATAGATAGATAGATAGATAGATAGATGATAGATAGATAGATAGATAGATAGATAGATAGATAGATAGATAGATAGATAGATAGATAGATAGATAGATAGATAGATAGATAGATAGATAGATAGATAGATAGATAGATAGATAGATAGATAGATAGATAGATAGATAGATAGATAGATAGATAGATAGATAGATAGATAGATAGATAGATAGATAGATAGATAGATAGATAGATAGATGATTGATAGATAATGGATGGACAGATGGATAGACAGAGAGACAGACAGACAGATAAATAGATAGACAGATAAATAGATAGACAGATAGATAGATAGATAGATAGATAGATAGATAGATAGATAGATAGATAGATAGATAGATAGATAGATAGATAGATAGATAGATAGATAGATAGATAGATAGATAGATAGATAGATAGATAGATAGATAGATAGATAGATAGATAGATAGATAGATAGATAGATAGATAGATAGATAGATAGATGATAGATAGATAGATAGATAGATAGATAGATAGATAGATAGATAGATAGATAGATAGATAGATAGATAGATAGATAGATAGATAGATAGATAGATAGATAGATAGATAATGGATGGACGGATGGATAGACAGACAGACAGACAGACAGACAGACAGACAGACAGACAGACAGATAGATAGATAGATAGATAGATAGATAGATAGATAGATAGATAGATAGATAGATAGATAGATAGATAGATAGATAGATAGATAGATAGATAGATAGATAGATAGATAGATAGATAGATAGATAGATAGATAGATAGATAGATAGATAGATAGATAGATAGATAGATAGATGATAGATAGATAGATAGATAGATAGATAGATAGATAGATAGATAGATAGATAGATAGATGATAGATAGATAGATAGATAGATAGATAGATAGATAGATAGATAGATAGATAGATAGATAGATAGATAGATAGATAGATAGATAGATAGATAGATAGATAGATAGATAGATAGATAGATAGATAGATAGATAGATAGATAGATAGATAGATGATAGATAGATAGATAATGGATGGACGGATAGACAGACAGACAGACAGACAGACAGACAGACAGACAGACAGACAAATAGATAGATAGATAGATAGATAGATAGATAGATAGATAGATAGATAGATAGATAGATAGATAGATAGATAGATAGATAGATAGATAGATAGATAGATAGATAGATAGATAGATAGATAGATAGATAGATAGATAGATAGATAGATAGATGATAGATAGATAGATAATGGATGGACGGATAGACAGACAGACAGACAGACAGACAGACAGACAGACAAATAGATAGATAGATAGATAGATAGATAGATAGATAGATAGATAGATAGATAGATAGATAGATAGATAGATAGATAGATAGATAGATAGATAGATGATAGATAGATAGATAGATAGATAGATAGATAGATAGATAGATAGATAGATAGATAGATAGATAGATAGATAGATAGATAGGTAGATAGATAGATAGATAGATAGATAGATAGATAGATAGATAGATAGATAGATAGATAGATAGATAGATAGATAGATAGATAGATAGATAGATAGATAGATAGATAGATAGATAGATAGATAGATAGATAGATAGATAGATAGATAGATAGATAGATAGATAGATAGATAGATAGATAGATAGATGATAGATAGATAATGGATGGACGGATGGATAGACAGACAGACAGACAGACAGACAGACAGACAGACAGACAGACAGACAGATAGATAGATAGATAGATAGATAGATAGATAGATAGATAGATAGATAGATAGATAGATAGATAGATAGATAGATAGATAGATAGATAGATAGATATATAGATAGATAGATAGATAGATAGAATCGATAGATAGATAGATAGATAGATAGATAGATAGATAGATAGATAGATAGATAGATAGATAGATAGATAGATAGATAGATAGATAGATAGATAGATAGATAGATAGATAGATAGATAGATAGATAGATAGATAGATAGATAGATAGATAGATAGATAGATAGATAGATAGATAGATAGATAGATAGATAGATAGATAGATAGATAGATAGATAGATAGATAGATAGATAGATAGATAGATAGATAGATGATAGATAGATAGAAAGATAGATAGATCGATAGATAGATAGATAGATGATAGATAGATAATGGATGGACGGATGGATAGACAGACAGACAGACAGAAAGACAGATAGATAGATAGATAGATGATAGATAGATAGATAGATAGATAGATAGATAGATAGATAGATAGATAGATAGATAGATAGATAGATAGATAGATAGATAGATAGATAGATAGATAGATAGATAGATAGATAGATAGATAGATGATAGATAGATAGATAGATAGATAGATAGATAGATAGATAGATAGATAGATAGATAGATAGATAGATAGATAGATAGATAGATAGATAGATAGATAGATAGATAGATAGATAGATAGATAGATAGATAGATAGATAGATAGATAGATAGATAGATAGATAGATAGATAGATAGATAGATAGATAGATAGATAGATAGATAGATGATTGATAGATAATGGATGGACGGATGGATAGACAGAGAGACAGACAGACAGATAAATAGATAGACAGATAAATAGATAGACAGATAGATAGATAGATAGATAGATAGATAGATAGATAGATAGATAGATAGATAGATAGATAGATAGATAGATAGATAGATAGATAGATAGATAGATAGATAGATAGATAGATAGATAGATAGATAGATAGATAGATAGATAGATAGATAGATAGATAGATAGATAGATAGATAGATAATGGATGGACGGATGGATAGACAGACAGACAGACAGACAGACAGACAGACAGACAGACAGACAGATAGATAGATAGATAGATAGATAGATAGATAGATAGATAGATAGATAGATAGATAGATAGATAGATAGATAGATAGATAGATAGATAGATAGATAGATAGATAGATAGATAGATAGATAGATAGATAGATAGATAGATAGATAGATAGATAGATAGATAGATAGATAGATAGATAGATAGATAGATAGATAGATAGATAGATAGATAGATAGATAGATAGATAGATAGATAGATAGATAGATAGATAGATAGATAGATAGATAGATAGATAGATAGATAGATAGATAGATAGATAGATAGATAGATAGATAGATAGATAGATAGATAGATAGATAGATAGATAGATAGATAGATAGATAGATAGATAGATAGATAGATAGATAGATAGATAGATAGATAGATAGATAGATAGATAGATAGATAGATAGATAGATAGATAGATAGATGATAGATAGATAGATAATGGATGGACGGATAGACAGACAGACAGACAGACAGACAGACAGACAGACAGACAGACAGACAAATAGATAGATAGATAGATAGATAGATAGATAGATAGATAGATAGATAGATAGATAGATAGATAGATAGATAGATAGATAGATAGATAGATAGATAGATAGATAGATAGATAGATAGATAGATAGATAGATAGATAGATAGATAGATAGATAGATAGATAGATAGATAGATAGATAGATAGATAGATAGATAGATAGATAGATAGATAGATAGATAGATAGATAGATAGATAGATGATAGATAGATAGATAATGGATGGACGGATAGACAGACAGACAGACAGACAGACAGACAGACAGACAAATAGATAGATAGATAGATAGATAGATAGATAGATAGATAGATAGATAGATAGATAGATAGATAGATAGATAGATAGATAGATAGATAGATAGATAGATAGGTAGATAGATAGATAGATAGATAGATAGATAGATAGATAGATAGATAGATAGATAGATAGATAGATAGATAGATAGATAGATGATAGATAGATAGATAGATAATGGATGGACGGATAGACAGACAGACAGACAGACAGACAGACAGACAGACAGACAGACAGACAAATAGATAGATAGATAGATAGATAGATAGATAGATAGATAGATAGATAGATAGATAGATAGATAGATAGATAGATAGATAGATAGATAGATAGATAGATAGATAGATAGATAGATAGATAGATAGATAGATAGATGATAGATAGATAGATAGATAGATAGATAGATAGATAGATAGATAGATAGATAGATAGATAGATAGATAGATAGATAGATAGATAGATAGATAGATAGATAGATAGATAGATAGATAGATAGATGATAGATAGATAGATATAGATAGATATAGAGAGTGATAGATAGATAGATTGATAGATAGATAGATAGATAGATAGATAGATAGATAGATAGATAGATAGATAGATAGATAGATAGATAGATAGATAGATAGATAGATAGATAGATAGATAGATAGATAGATAGATAGATAGATAGATAGATAGATAGATAGATAGATAGATAGATGATAGATAGATAGATAGAGAGAGAGATAGATAGATAGATAGATAGATAGATAGATAGATAGATAGATAGATAGATAGATAGATAGATAGATAGATAGATAGATAGATAGATAGATGATAGATAGATAGATAGATAGATAGATAGATAGATAGATAGATAGATAGATGATAGATAGATAGATAGATAGATAGATAGATAGATAGATAGATAGATAGATAGATAGATAGATAGATAGATAGATAGATAGATAGATAGATAGATAGATAGATAGATAGATAGATAGATAGATAGATAGATAGATAGATAGATAGATAGATAGATAGATAGATAGATAGATAGATAGATAGATAGATAGATAGATAGATAGATAGATAGATAGATAGATAGATAGATAGATAGATAGATAGATGATAGATAGATAATGGATGGACGGATGGATAGACAGACAGACAGACAGACAGACAGACAGACAGACAGACAGACAGACAGACAGACAGACAGATAGATAGATAGATAGATAGATAGATAGATAGATAGATAGATAGATAGATAGATAGATAGATAGATAGATAGATAGATAGATAGATAGATAGATAGATAGATAGATAGATAGATAGATAGATAGATAGATAGATATATAGATAGATAGATAGATAGATAGAATCGATAGATAGATAGATAGATAGATAGATAGATAGATAGATAGATAGATAGATAGATAGATAGATAGATAGATAGATAGATAGATAGATAGATAGATAGATAGATAGATAGATAGATAGATGATAGATAGATAGATAGATAGATAGATCGATAGATAGATAGATAGATGATAGATAGATAATGGATGGACGGATGGATAGACAGACAGACAGACAGAAAGACAGATAGATAGATAGATAGATGATAGATAGATAGATAGATAGATAGATAGATAGATAGATAGATAGATAGATAGATAGATAGATAGATAGATAGATAGATAGATAGATAGATAGATAGATAGATAGATAGATAGATAGATAGATAGATAGATGATAGATAGATAGATAGATAGATAGATAGATAGATAGATAGATAGATAGATAGATAGATAGATAGATAGATAGATAGATAGATAGATAGATAGATAGATAGATAGATAGATAGATAGATAGATAGATAGATAGATAGATAGATAGATAGATAGATAGATAGATAGATAGATAGATAGATAGATAGATGATAGATAGATAATGGATGGACGGATGGACAGACAGACAGACAGACAGACAGACAGACAGACAGACAGACAGATAGATAGATAGATAGATAGATAGATAGATAGATAGATAGATAGATAGATAGATAGATAGATAGATAGATAGATAGATAGATAGATAGATAGATAGATAGATAGATAGATAGATAGATAGATAGATAGATAGATAGATAGATAGATAGATAGATAGATAGATAGATAGATAGATAGATAGATAGATAGATAGATAGATAGATAGATAGATAGATAGATAGATAGATAGATAGATAGATAGATAGATAGATAGATAGATAGATAGATAGATAGATAGATAGATAGATAGATAGATAGATAAATAGATAGATAGATAGATAGATAGATAGATAGATAGATAGATAGATAGATAGATAGATAGATAGATAGATAGATAGATAGATAGATAGATAGATAGATAGATAGATAGATAGATAGATAGATAGAGAGAGAGAGAGATAGATAGATAGATAGATAGATAGATAGATAGATAGATAGATAGATAGATAGATAGATAGATAGATAGATAGATAGATAGATAGATAGATAGATAGATAGATAGATAGATAGATAGATAGATAGATAGATAGATAGATAGATAGATAGATAGATAGATAGATAGATAGATAGATAGATAGATAGATAGATAGATAGATAGATAGATAGATAGATAGATAGATAGATAGATAGATAGATAGATAGATAGATAGATGATAGATAGATAGATAGATAGATAGATAGATAGATAGATAGATAGATAGATAGATAGATAGATAGATAGATAGATAGATAGATAGATAGATAGATAGATAGATAGATAGATAGATAGATAGATAGATAGATAGATAGATAGATAGATAGATAGATAGATAGATAGATAGATAGATAGATAGATGATAGATAGATAATGGATGGACAGATGGATAGACAGACAGACAGA
>NW_027223100.1:45000-50000 GCF_043380555.1 Nothobranchius furzeri
AATGGATGGACGGATGGATAGACAGACAGACAGACAGACAGACAGACAGACAGACAGACAGACAGACAGACAGATAGATAGATAGATAGATAGATAGATAGATAGATAGATAGATAGATAGATAGATAGATAGATAGATAGATAGATAGATAGATAGATAGATAGATAGATAGATAGATAGATAGATAGATAGATAGATAGATAGATAGATAGATAGATGATAGATAGATAGATAGATAGATAGATAGATAGATAGATAGATAGATAGATAGATGATAGATAGATAGATAATGGATGGACGGATAGACAGACAGACAGACAGACAGACAGACAGACAGACAGACAGACAGACAGACAAATAGATAGATAGATAGATAGATAGATAGATAGATAGATAGATAGATAGATAGATAGATAGATAGATAGATAGATAGATAGATAGATAGATAGATAGATAGATAGATAGATAGATAGATAGATAGATAGATAGATAGATAGATAGATAGATAGATAGATAGATAGATAGATAGATAGATAGATAGATAGATAGATAGATAGATAGATAGATAGATAGATAGATAGATGATAGATAGATAGATAATGGATGGACGGATAGACAGACAGACAGACAGACAGACAGACAGACAGACAGACAGACAGACAGACAAATAGATAGATAGATAGATAGATAGATAGATAGATAGATAGATAGATGGATAGATAGATAGATAGATAGATAGATAGATAGATAGATAGATAGATAGATAGATAGATAGATAGATAGATAGATAGATAGATAGATAGATAGATAGATAGATAGATAGATAGATAGATAGATGATAGATAGATAGATAATGGATGGACGGATAGACAGACAGACAGACAGACAGACAGACAGACAGACAAATAGATAGATAGATAGATAGATAGATAGATAGATAGATAGATAGATAGATAGATAGATAGATAGATAGATAGATAGATAGATAGATAGATAGATAGATAGATAGATAGATAGATAGATAGATAGATAGATAGATAGATAGATAGATAGATAGATAGATGATAGATAGATAGATAGATAGATAGATAGATAGATAGATAGATAGATAGATAGATGATAGATAGATAGATAGATAGATAGATAGATAGATAGATAGATAGATAGATAGATAGATAGATAGATAGATAGATAGATAGATAGATAGATAGATAGATAGATAGATAGATAGATAGATAGATAGATAGATAGATAGATGATAGATAGATAGATAGATAGATAGATAGATAGATAGATAGATAGATAGATAGATAGATAGATAGATAGATAGATGATAGATAGATAGATAGATAGATAGATAGATAGATAGATAGATAGATAGATAGATGATAGATAGATAGATAATGGATGGACGGATAGACAGACAGACAGACAGACAGACAGACAGACAGACAGACAGACAGACAGACAGATAGATAGATAGATAGATAGATAGATAGATAGATAGATAGATAGATAGATAGATAGATAGATAGATAGATAGATAGATAGATAGATAGATAGATAGATAGATGATAGATAGATAGATAGATAGATAGATAGATAGATAGATAGATAGATAGATAGATAGATAGATAGATAGATAGATAGATAGATAGATAGATAGATAGATAGATGATAGATAGATAGATAGATAGATAGATAGATAGATAGATAGATAGAAAGATAGATAGATAGATAGATGATTGATAGATAATGGATGGACGGATGGATAGACAGAGAGACAGACAGACAGATAAATAGATAGACAGATAAATAGATAGACAGATAGATAGATAGATAGATAGATAGATAGATAGATAGATAGATAGATAGATAGATAGATAGATAGATAGATAGATAGATAGATAGATAGATAGATAGATAGATAGATAGATAGATAGATAGATAGATAGATAGATAGATAGATAGATAGATAGATAGATAGATAGATAGATAGATAGATAGATAGATAGATAGATAGATAGATAGATAGATAGATAGATAGATAGATAGATAGATAGATAGATAATGGATGGACAGATGGATAGACAGACAGACAGACAGACAGACAGACAGACAGACAGACAGACAGACAGACAGACAGACAGACAGATAGATAGATAGATAGATAGATAGATAGATAGATAGATAGATAGATAGATAGATAGATAGATAGATAGATAGATAGATAGATAGATAGATAGATAGATAGATAATGGATGGACGGATGGATAGACAGACAGACAGACAGACAGACAGACAGACAGACAGACAGACAGATAGATAGATAGATAGATAGATAGATAGATAGATAGATAGATAGATAGATAGATAGATAGATAGATAGATAGATAGATAGATAGATAGATAGATAGATAGATAGATAGATAGATAGATAGATAGATAGATAGATAGATAGATAGATAGATAGATAGATAGATAGATAGATAGATAGATAGATAGATAGATAGATAGATAGATAGATAGATAGATAGATAGATAGATAGATAGATAGATAGATAGATAGATAGATAGATAGATGATAGATAGATAGATAATGGATGGACGGATAGACAGACAGACAGACAGACAGACAGACAGACAGACAGACAGACAGACAGACAAATAGATAGATAGATAGATAGATAGATAGATAGATAGATAGATAGATAGATAGATAGATAGATAGATAGATAGATAGATAGATAGATAGATGATAGATAGATAGATAGATAGATAGATAGATAGATAGATAGATAGATAGATAGATGATAGATAGATAGATAGATAGATAGATAGATAGATAGATAGATAGATAGATAGATAGATAGATAGATAGATAGATAGATAGATAGATAGATAGATGATAGATAGATAGATAATGGATGGACGGATAGACAGACAGACAGACAGACAGACAGACAGACAGACAGACAGACAGACAGACAAATAGATAGATAGATAGATAGATAGATAGATGGATAGATAGATAGATAGATAGATAGATAGATAGATAGATAGATAGATAGATAGATAGATAGATAGATAGATAGATAGATAGATAGATAGATAGATAGATGATAGATAGATAGATAGATAGATAGATAGATAGATGATAGATAGATAGATAATGGATGGACGGATAGACAGACAGACAGACAGACAGACAGACAGACAGACAAATAGATAGATAGATAGATAGATAGATAGATAGATAGATAGATAGATAGATAGATAGATAGATAGATAGATAGATAGATAGATAGATAGATAGATAGATAGATAGATAGATAGATAGATAGATAGATAGATGATAGATAGATAGATAGATAGATAGATAGATAGATAGATAGATAGATAGATAGATAGATAGATAGATAGATAGATAGATAGATAGATAGATAGATAGATAGATAGATAGATAGATAGATAGATAGATAGATAGATAGATAGATAGATAGATAGATAGATAGATAGATGATAGATAGATAGATAATGGATGGACGGATAGACAGACAGACAGACAGACAGACAGACAGACAGACAGACAGACAAATAGATAGATAGATAGATAGATAGATAGATAGATAGATAGATAGATAGATAGATAGATAGATAGATAGATAGATAGATAGATAGATAGATAGATAGATAGATAGATAGATAGATAGATAGATAGATAGATAGATAGATAGATAGATAGATAGATAGATAGATAGATAGATAGATAGATAGATAGATAGATAGATAGATAGATAGATAGATAGATAGATAGATAGATAGATAGATAGATAGATAGATAGATAGATAGATAGATAGATAGATAGATAGATAGATAGATGATAGATAGATAGATAATGGATGGACGGATAGACAGACAGACAGACAGACAGACAGACAGACAGACAGACAGACAGACAGACAAATAGATAGATAGATAGATAGATAGATAGATAGATAGATAGATAGATAGATAGATAGATAGATAGATAGATAGATAGATAGATAGATAGATAGATAGATAGATAGATGATAGATAGATGATAGATAGATAGATAGATAGATAGATAGATAGATAGATAGATAGATAGATAGATAGATAGATAGATAGATAGATAGATAGATAGATAGATAGATGATAGATAGATAGATAATGGATGGACGGATAGACAGACAGACAGACAGACAGACAGACAGACAGACAGACAGACAGACAGACAAATAGATAGATAGATAGATAGATAGATAGATGGATAGATAGATAGATAGATAGATAGATAGATAGATAGATAGATAGATAGATAGATAGATAGATGATAGATAGATAGATAGATAGATAGATAGATAGATAGATAGATAGATAGATAGATAGATAGATAGATAGATAGATGATAGATAGATAGATAGATAGATAGATAGATAGATGATAGATAGATAGATAATGGATGGACGGATAGACAGACAGACAGACAGACAGACAGACAGACAGACAAATAGATAGATAGATAGATAGATAGATAGATAGATAGATAGATAGATAGATAGATAGATAGATAGATAGATAGATAGATAGATAGATAGATAGATAGATAGATAGATAGATAGATAGATAGATAGATAGATAGATAGATAGATAGATAGATAGATAGATAGATAGATAGATAGATAGATAGATAGATAGATAGATAGATAGATAGATAGATAGATAGATAGATAGATAGATAGATAGATAGATAGATAGATAGATAGATAGATAGATGATAGATAGATAGATAGATAGATAGATAGATAGATAGATAGATAGATAGATAGATAGATAGATAGATAGATAGATAGATAGATAGATAGATAGATAGATAGATAGATAGATAGATAGATAGATAGATAGATAGATAGATAGATAGATAGATAGATAGATAGATAGATGATAGATAGATAGATAATGGATGGACGGATA
>NW_027223100.1:57500-70000 GCF_043380555.1 Nothobranchius furzeri
ATAGATAGATAGATAGATAGATAGATAGATAGATAGATAGATAGATAGATAGATAGATAGATAGATAGATAGATGATAGATAGATAGATAATGGATGGACGGATAGACAGACAGACAGACAGACAGACAGACAGACAGACAGACAGACAGACAGACAAATAGATAGATAGATAGATAGATAGATAGATGGATAGATAGATAGATAGATAGATAGATAGATAGATAGATAGATAGATAGATAGATAGATAGATAGATAGATAGATAGATAGATAGATAGATAGATAGATAGATAGATAGATAGATAGATAGATAGATAGATGATAGATAGATAGATAGATAGATAGATAGATAGATGATAGATAGATAGATAATGGATGGACGGATAGACAGACAGACAGACAGACAGACAGACAGACAGACAAATAGATAGATAGATAGATAGATAGATAGATAGATAGATAGATAGATAGATAGATAGATAGATAGATAGATAGATAGATAGATAGATAGATAGATAGATAGATAGATAGATAGATAGATAGATAGATAGATGATAGATAGATAGATAGATAGATAGATAGATAGATAGATAGATAGATAGATAGATAGATAGATAGATAGATAGATAGATAGATAGATAGATAGATAGATAGATAGATAGATAGATAGATAGATAGATAGATAGATAGATAGATAGATAGATAGATAGATGATAGATAGATAGATAGATAGATAGATAGATAGATAGATAGATAGATAGATAGATAGATAGATAGATAGATAGATAGATAGATAGATGATAGATAGATAGATAGATAGATAGATAGATAGATAGATAGATAGATAGATAGATAGATAGATAGATAGATAGATAGATAGATAGATAGATAGATAGATAGATAGATAGATAGATAGATAGATAGATAGATAGATAGATAGATAGATAGATAGATAGATAGATAGATAGATAGATAGATAGATAGATAGATAGATAGATAGATAGATAGATAGATAGATAGATAGATAGATAGATGATAGATAGATAGATAATGGATGGACGGATAGACAGACAGACAGACAGACAGACAGACAGACAGACAGACAGACAGACAGACAGATAGATAGATAGATAGATAGATAGATAGATAGATAGATAGATAGATAGATAGATAGATAGATAGATAGATAGATAGATAGATAGATAGATAGATAGATAGATAGATAGATAGATAGATAGATAGATAGATAGATAGATAGATAGATAGATAGATAGATAGATAGATAGATAGATAGATAGATAGATAGATAGATAGATAGATAGATAGATAGATAGATAATGGATGGACGGATGGATAGACAGACAGACAGACAGACAGACAGACAGACAGACAGACAGACAGACAGATAGATAGATAGATAGATAGATAGATAGATAGATAGATAGATAGATAGATAGATAGATAGATAGATAGATAGATAGATAGATAGATAGATAGATAGATAGATAGATAGATAGATAGATAGATAGATAGATAGATAGATAGATAGATAGATGATAGATAGATAGATAGATAGATAGATAGATAGATAGATAGATAGATAGATGATAGATAGATAGATAATGGATGGACGGATAGACAGACAGACAGACAGACAGACAGACAGACAGACAGACAGACAGACAGACAAATAGATAGATAGATAGATAGATAGATAGATAGATAGATAGATAGATAGATAGATAGATAGATAGATAGATAGATAGATAGATAGATAGATAGATAGATAGATAGATAGATAGATAGATAGATAGATAGATAGATAGATAGATAGATAGATAGATAGATAGATAGATAGATAGATAGATAGATAGATAGATAGATAGATAGATAGATAGATAGATAGATAGATAGATAGATAGATAGATAGATAGATAGATAGATAGATAGATAGATGATAGATAGATAGATAATGGATGGACGGATAGACAGACAGACAGACAGACAGACAGACAGACAGACAGACAGACAGACAGACAAATAGATAGATAGATAGATAGATAGATAGATAGATAGATATATAGATGGATAGATAGATAGATAGATAGATAGATAGATAGATAGATAGATAGATAGATAGATAGATAGATAGATAGATAGATAGATAGATAGATAGATAGATAGATGATAGATAGATAGATAGATAGATAGATAGATAGATAGATGATAGATAGATAGATAATGGATGGACGGATAGACAGACAGACAGACAGACAGACAGACAGACAGACAAATAGATAGATAGATAGATAGATAGATAGATAGATAGATAGATAGATAGATAGATAGATAGATAGATAGATAGATAGATAGATGATAGATAGATAGATAGATAGATAGATAGATAGATAGATAGATAGATAGATAGATAGATAGATAGATAGATAGATAGATAGATAGATAAATAGATAGATAGATAGATAGATAGATAGATAGATAGATAGATAGATAGATAGATAGATAGATAGATAGATGATAGATAGATAGATAGATAGATAGATAGATAGATAGATAGATAGATAGATAGATAGATAGATAGATAGATAGATAGATAGATAGATAGATAGATAGATAGATAGATAGATAGATAGATAGATAGATAGATAGATAGATAGATAGATAGATAGATGATAGATAGATAGATAGATAGATAGATAGATAGATAGATAGATAGATAGATAGATAGATAGATAGATAGATAGATAGATAGATAGATGATAGATAGATAGATAGATAGATAGATAGATAGATAGATAGATGATAGATAGATAGATAATGGATGGACGGATAGACAGACAGACAGACAGACAGACAGACAGACAGACAGACAGACAGACAGATAGATAGATAGATAGATAGATAGATAGATAGATAGATAGATAGATAGATAGATAGATAGATAGATAGATAGATGATAGATAGATAGATAGATAGATAGATAGATAGATAGATAGATAGATAGATAGATAGATAGATAGATAGATAGATAGATAGATAGATAGATAGATGATAGATAGATAGATAGATAGATAGATAGATAGATAGATAGAAAGATAGATAGATAGATAGATGATTGATAGATAATGGATGGACGGATGGATAGACAGAGAGACAGACAGACAGATAAATAGATAGACAGATAAATAGATAGACAGATAGATAGATAGATAGATAGATAGATAGATAGATAGATAGATAGATAGATAGATAGATAGATAGATAGATAGATAGATAGATAGATAGATAGATAGATAGATAGATAGATAGATAGATAGATAGATAGATAGATAGATAGATAGATAGATAGATAGATAGATAGATAGATAGATAGATAGATAGATAGATAGATAGATAGATAGATAGATAGATAGATAGATAGATAGATAGATAGATAGATAGATAGATAGATAGATAGATAGATAGATAGATAGATAGATAGATAGATAGATAGATAGATAGATAGATAGATAGATAGATAGATAGATAATGGATGGACGGATGGATAGACAGACAGACAGACAGACAGACAGACAGACAGACAGACAGACAGACAGACAGACAGATAGATAGATAGATAGATAGATAGATAGATAGATAGATAGATAGATAGATAGATAGATAGATAGATAGATAGATAGATAGATAGATAGATAGATAGATAGATAGATAGATAGATAATGGATGGACGGATGGATAGACAGACAGACAGACAGACAGACAGACAGACAGACAGACAGACAGACAGACAGACAGACAGACAGATAGATAGATAGATAGATAGATAGATAGATAGATAGATAGATAGATAGATAGATAGATAGATAGATAGATAGATAGATAGATAGATAGATAGATAGATAGATAGATAGATAGATAGATAGATAGATAGATAGATAGATAGATAGATAGATAGATAGATAGATAGATAGATAGATAGATAGATAGATAGATAGATAGATAGATAGATAGATAGATAGATAGATAGATAGATAGATAGATAGATAGATAGATAGATAGATAGATAGATAGATAGATAGATAGATAGATAGATAGATAGATAGATAGATAGATAGATGATAGATAGATAGATAATGGATGGACGGATAGACAGACAGACAGACAGACAGACAGACAGACAGACAGACAGACAGACAGACAAATAGATAGATAGATAGATAGATAGATAGATAGATAGATAGATAGATAGATAGATAGATAGATAGATAGATAGATAGATAGATAGATAGATAGATAGATAGATAGATAGATAGATAGATGATAGATAGATAGATAGATAGATAGATAGATAGATAGATAGATAGATAGATAGATAGATAGATAGATAGATAGATAGATAGATAGATAGATAGATGATAGATAGATAGATAATGGATGGACGGATAGACAGACAGACAGACAGACAGACAGACAGACAGACAGACAGACAGACAGACAGACAAATAGATAGATAGATAGATAGATAGATAGATGGATAGATAGATAGATAGATAGATAGATAGATAGATAGATAGATAGATAGATAGATAGATAGATAGATAGATAGATAGATAGATAGATAGATAGATAGATAGATAGATAGATAGATAGATAGATAGATAGATAGATGATAGATAGATAGATAGATAGATAGATAGATAGATGATAGATAGATAGATAATGGATGGACGGATAGACAGACAGACAGACAGACAGACAGACAGACAGACAAATAGATAGATAGATAGATAGATAGATAGATAGATAGATAGATAGATAGATAGATAGATAGATAGATAGATAGATAGATAGATAGATAGATAGATAGATAGATAGATAGATAGATAGATAGATGATAGATAGATAGATAGATAGATAGATAGATAGATAGATAGATAGATAGATAGATAGATAGATAGATAGATAGATAGATAGATAGATAGATAGATAGATAGATAGATAGATAGATAGATAGATAGATAGATAGATAGATAGATAGATAGATAGATAGATAGATAGATAGATAGATGATAGATAGATAGATAGATAGATAGATAGATAGATAGATAGATAGATAGATAGATAGATAGATAGATAGATAGATAGATAGATAGATAGATAGATAGATAGATAGATAGATAGATAGATAGATAGATAGATAATGGATGGACAGACAGACAGACAGACAGACAGACAGACAGACAGACAGACAGACAGACAGACAGACAGACAGATAGATAGATAGATAGATAGATAGATAGATAGATAGATAGATAGATAGATAGATAGATAGATAGATAGATAGATAGATAGATAGATAGATAGATAGATAGATAGATAGATAGATAGATAGATAGATAGATAGATAGATAGATAGATAGATAGATAGATAGATAGATAGATAGATAGATAGATAGATAGATAGATAGATAGATAGATAGATAGATAGATAGATAGATAGATAGATAGATAGATAGATAGATAGATAGATAGATAGATAGATAGATAGATAGATAGATAGATAGATAGATAGATAGATAGATGATAGATAGATAGATAATGGATGGACGGATAGACAGACAGACAGACAGACAGACAGACAGACAGACAGACAGACAGACAGACAAATAGATAGATAGATAGATAGATAGATAGATAGATAGATAGATAGATAGATAGATAGATAGATAGATAGATAGATAGATAGATAGATAGATAGATAGATAGATAGATAGATGATAGATAGATAGATAGATAGATAGATAGATAGATAGATAGATAGATAGATAGATAGATAGATAGATAGATAGATAGATAGATAGATAGATGATAGATAGATAGATAATGGATGGACGGATAGACAGACAGACAGACAGACAGACAGACAGACAGACAGACAGACAGACAGACAAATAGATAGATAGATAGATAGATAGATAGATAGATGGATAGATAGATAGATAGATAGATAGATAGATAGATAGATAGATAGATAGATAGATAGATAGATAGATAGATAGATAGATAGATAGATAGATAGATAGATAGATAGATAGATAGATAGATAGATAGATAGATAGATAGATAGATAGATAGATGATAGATAGATAGATAGATAGATAGATAGATAGATGATAGATAGATAGATAATGGATGGACGGATAGACAGACAGACAGACAGACAGACAGACAGACAGACAAATAGATAGATAGATAGATAGATAGATAGATAGATAGATAGATAGATAGATAGATAGATAGATAGATAGATAGATAGATAGATAGATAGATAGATAGATAGATAGATAGATAGATAGATAGATAGATAGATAGATAGATAGATAGATAGATAGATGATAGATAGATAGATAGATAGATAGATAGATAGATAGATAGATAGATAGATAGATAGATAGATAGATAGATAGATAGATAGATAGATAGATAGATAGATAGATAGATAGATAGATAGATAGATAGATAGATAGATAGATAGATAGATAGATAGATAGATAGATAGATGATAGATAGATAGATAGATAGATAGATAGATAGATAGATAGATAGATAGATAGATAGATAGATAGATAGATAGATAGATAGATAGATAGATAGATAGATAGATAGATAGATAGATAGATAGATAGATAGATAGATAGATAGATAGATAGATAGATGATAGATAGATAGATAATGGATGGACGGATAGACAGACAGACAGACAGACAGACAGACAGACAGACAGACAGACAGACAAATAGATAGATAGATAGATAGATAGATAGATGGATAGATAGATAGATAGATAGATAGATAGATAGATAGATAGATAGATAGATAGATAGATAGATAGATAGATAGATAGATAGATAGATAGATAGATGATAGATAGATAGATAGAGAGAGAGATAGATAGATAGATAGATAGATAGATAGATAGATAGATAGATAGATAGATAGATAGATAGATAGATAGATAGATAGATAGATAGATAGATGATAGATAGATAGATAGATAGATAGATAGATAGATAGATAGATAGATAGATAGATAGATAGATAGATAGATAGATAGATGATAGATAGATAGATAGATAGATAGATAGATAGATAGATAGATAGATAGATAGATAGATAGATAGATAGATAGATAGATAGATGATAGATAGATAGATAGATAGATAGATAGATAGATAGATAGATAGATAGATGATAGATAGATAGATAATGGATGGACGGATAGACAGACAGACAGACAGACAGACAGACAGACAGACAGACAGATAGATAGATAGATAGATAGATAGATAGATAGATAGATAGATAGATAGATAGATAGATAGATAGATAGATAGATAGATAGATAGATGATAGATAGATAGATAGATAGATAGATAGATAGATAGATAGATAGATAGATAGATAGATAGATAGATAGATAGATAGATAGATGATAGATAGATAGATAGATAGATAGATAGATAGATAGATAGATAGAAAGATAGATAGATAGATAGATGATTGATAGATAATGGATGGACGGATGGATAGACAGAGAGACAGACAGACAGATAAATAGATAGACAGATAAATAGATAGACAGATAGATAGATAGATAGATAGATAGATAGATAGATAGATAGATAGATAGATAGATAGATAGATAGATAGATAGATAGATAGATAGATAGATAGATAGATAGATAGATAGATAGATAGATAGATAGATAGATAGATAGATAGATAGATAGATAGATAGATAGATAGATAGATAGATAGATAGATAGATAGATAGATAGATAGATAGATAGATAGAAAGATAGATAGATAGATAGATGATTGATAGATAATGGATGGACGGATGGATAGACAGAGAGACAGACAGACAGATAAATAGATAGACAGATAAATAGATAGACAGATAGATAGATAGATAGATAGATAGATAGATAGATAGATAGATAGATAGATAGATAGATAGATAGATAGATAGATAGATAGATAGATAGATAGATAGATAGATAGATAGATAGATAGATAGATAGATAGATAGATAGATAGATAGATAGATAGATAGATAGATAGATAGATAGATAGATAGATAGATAGATAGATAGATAGATAGATAGATAGATAGATAGATAGATAGATAGATAGATAGATAGATAGATAGATAGATAGATAGATAGATAGATAGATAATGGATGGACGGATGGATAGACAGACAGACAGACAGACAGACAGACAGACAGACAGACAGACAGACAGACAGACAGATAGATAGATAGATAGATAGATAGATAGATAGATAGATAGATAGATAGATAGATAGATAGATAGATAGATAGATAGATAGATAGATAGATAGATAGATAGATAGATAGATAGATAGATAGATAGATAATGGATGGACGGATGGATAGACAGACAGACAGACAGACAGACAGACAGACAGACAGACAGACAGACAGACAGACAGACAGATAGATAGATAGATAGATAGATAGATAGATAGATAGATAGATAGATAGATAGATAGATAGATAGATAGATAGATAGATAGATAGATAGATAGATAGATAGATAGATAGATAGATAGATAGATAGATAGATAGATAGATAGATAGATAGATAGATAGATAGATAGATAGATAGATAGATAGATAGATAGATAGATAGATAGATAGATAGATAGATAGATAGATAGATAGATAGATAGATAGATAGATAGATAGATAGATAGATAGATAGATAGATAGATAGATAGATAGATAGATAGATGATAGATAGATAGATAATGGATGGACGGATAGACAGACAGACAGACAGACAGACAGACAGACAGACAGACAGACAGACAGACAAATAGATAGATAGATAGATAGATAGATAGATAGATAGATAGATAGATAGATAGATAGATAGATAGATAGATAGATAGATAGATAGATAGATAGATAGATAGATAGATAGATAGATAGATAGATAGATAGATAGATAGATAGATAGATAGATGATAGATAGATAGATAGATAGATAGATAGATAGATAGATAGATAGATAGATAGATAGATAGATAGATAGATAGATAGATAGATAGATAGATAGATGATAGATAGATAGATAATGGATGGACGGATAGACAGACAGACAGACAGACAGACAGACAGACAGACAGACAGACAGACAGACAGACAAATAGATAGATAGATAGATAGATAGATAGATGGATAGATAGATAGATAGATAGATAGATAGATAGATAGATAGATAGATAGATAGATAGATAGATAGATAGATAGATAGATAGATAGATAGATAGATAGATAGATAGATAGATAGATAGATAGATGATAGATAGATAGATAGATAGATAGATAGATGATAGATAGATAGATAATGGATGGACGGATAGACAGACAGACAGACAGACAGACAGACAGACAGACAAATAGATAGATAGATAGATAGATAGATAGATAGATAGATAGATAGATAGATAGATAGATAGATAGATAGATAGATAGATAGATAGATAGATAGATAGATAGATAGATAGATAGATAGATAGATAGATAGATGATAGATAGATAGATAGATAGATAGATAGATAGATAGATAGATAGATAGATAGATAGATAGATAGATAGATAGATAGATAGATAGATAGATGATAGATAGATAGATAGATAGATAGATAGATAGATAGATAGATAGATAGATAGATAGATAGATAGATGATAGATAGATAGATAGATAGATAGATAGATAGATAGATAGATAGATAGATAGATAGATAGATAGATAGATAGATAGATAGATAGATAGATAGATAGATAGATAGATAGATAGATAGATAGATAGATAGATAATGGATGGACGGATGGATAGACAGACAGACAGACAGACAGACAGACAGACAGACAGACAGACAGACAGACAGACAGACAGACAGATAGATAGATAGATAGATAGATAGATAGATAGATAGATAGATAGATAGATAGATAGATAGATAGATAGATAGATAGATAGATAGATAGATAGATAGATAGATAGATAGATAGATAGATAGATAGATAGATAGATAGATAGATAGATAGATAGATAGATAGATAGATAGATAGATAGATAGATAGATAGATAGATAGATAGATAGATAGATAGATAGATAGATAGATAGATAGATAGATAGATAGATAGATAGATAGATAGATAGATAGATAGATAGATAGATAGATAGATAGATAGATAGATAGATAGATAGATGATAGATAGATAGATAATGGATGGACGGATAGACAGACAGACAGACAGACAGACAGACAGACAGACAGACAGACAGACAGACAAATAGATAGATAGATAGATAGATAGATAGATAGATAGATAGATAGATAGATAGATAGATAGATAGATAGATAGATAGATAGATAGATAGATAGATAGATAGATAGATAGATGATAGATAGATAGATAGATAGATAGATAGATAGATAGATAGATAGATAGATAGATAGATAGATAGATAGATAGATAGATAGATAGATAGATAGATAGATAGATGATAGATAGATAGATAATGGATGGACGGATAGACAGACAGACAGACAGACAGACAGACAGACAGACAGACAGACAGACAGACAAATAGATAGATAGATAGATAGATAGATAGATAGATGGATAGATAGATAGATAGATAGATAGATAGATAGATAGATAGATAGATAGATAGATAGATAGATAGATAGATAGATAGATAGATAGATAGATAGATAGATAGATAGATAGATAGATAGATAGATAGATAGATAGATAGATAGATAGATAGATAGATAGATAGATAGATAGATGATAGATAGATAGATAGATAGATAGATAGATAGATAGATGATAGATAGATAGATAATGGATGGACGGATAGACAGACAGACAGACAGACAGACAGACAGACAGACAAATAGATAGATAGATAGATAGATAGATAGATAGATAGATAGATAGATAGATAGATAGATAGATAGATAGATAGATAGATAGATAGATAGATAGATAGATAGATAGATAGATAGATAGATAGATAGATAGATGATAGATAGATAGATAGATAGATAGATAGATAGATAGATAGATAGATAGATAGATAGATAGATAGATAGATAGATAGATAGATAGATAGATAGATAGATAGATAGATAGATAGATAGATAGATAGATAGATAGATAGATAGATAGATAGATAGATAGATAGATAGATAGATAGATAGATGATAGATAGATAGATAGATAGATAGATAGATAGATAGATAGATAGATAGATAGATAGATAGATAGATAGATAGATAGATAGATAGATAGATAGATAGATAGATAGATAGATAGATAGATAGATAGATAGATAGATAGATAGATAGATAGATGATAGATAGATAGATAATGGATGGACGGATAGACAGACAGACAGACAGACAGACAGACAGACAGACAGACAGACAGACAAATAGATAGATAGATAGATAGATAGATAGATGGATAGATAGATAGATAGATAGATAGATAGATAGATAGATAGATAGATAGATAGATAGATAGATAGATAGATAGATAGATAGATAGATAGATAGATAGATAGATAGATAGATAGATAGATGATAGATAGATAGATAGAGAGAGAGATAGATAGATAGATAGATAGATAGATAGATAGATAGATAGATAGATAGATAGATAGATAGATAGATAGATAGATAGATAGATAGATAGATAGATAGATAGATAGATAGATAGATAGATAGATAGATAGATAGATAGATAGATAGATGATAGATAGATAGATAGATAGATAGATAGATAGATAGATAGATAGATAGATAGATAGATAGATAGATAGATAGATAGATAGATAGATAGATAGATGATAGATAGATAGATAGATAGATAGATAGATAGATAGATAGATAGATAGATAGATGATAGATAGATAGATAATGGATGGACGGATAGACAGACAGACAGACAGACAGACAGACAGACAGACAGACAGATAGATAGATAGATAGATAGATAGATAGATAGATAGATAGATAGATAGATAGATAGATAGATAGATAGATAGATAGATAGATAGATAGATGATAGATAGATAGATAGATAGATAGATAGATAGATAGATAGATAGATAGATAGATAGATAGATAGATGATAGATAGATAGATAGATAGATAGATAGATAGATAGAAAGATAGATAGATAGATAGATGATTGATAGATAATGGATGGACGGATGGATAGACAGAGAGACAGACAGACAGATAAATAGATAGACAGATAAATAGATAGACAGATAGATAGATAGATAGATAGATAGATAGATAGATAGATAGATAGATAGATAGATAGATAGATAGATAGATAGATAGATAGATAGATAGATAGATAGA
>NW_027223100.1:75000-80000 GCF_043380555.1 Nothobranchius furzeri
GATGATAGATAGATAGATAGATAGATAGATAGATAGATAGATAGATAGATAGATAGATAGATAGATAGATAGATAGATAGATAGATAGATAGATAGATAGATAGATAGATAGATAGATAGATAGATAGATAGATAGATAGATAGATAGATAGATAGATAGATAGATAGATAGATAGATAGATAGATGATAGATAGATAGATAGATAGATAGATAGATAGATAGATAGATAGATAGATAGATAGATAGATAGATAGATAGATAGATAGATAGATAGATAGATAGATAGATAGATAGATAGATAGATAGATAGATAGATAGATAGATAGATAGATAATGGATGGACGGATGGATAGACAGACAGACAGACAGACAGACAGACAGACAGACAGACAGACAGACAGACAGACAGACAGACAGATAGATAGATAGATAGATAGATAGATAGATAGATAGATAGATAGATAGATAGATAGATAGATAGATAGATAGATAGATAGATAGATAGATAGATAGATAGATAGATAGATAGATAGATAGATAGATAGATAGATAGATAGATAGATAGATAGATAGATAGATAGATAGATAGATAGATAGATAGATAGATAGATAGATAGATAGATAGATAGATAGATAGATAGATAGATAGATAGATAGATAGATAGATAGATAGATAGATGATAGATAGATAGATAATGGATGGACGGATAGACAGACAGACAGACAGACAGACAGACAGACAGACAGACAGACAGACAGACAAATAGATAGATAGATAGATAGATAGATAGATAGATAGATAGATAGATAGATAGATAGATAGATAGATAGATAGATAGATAGATAGATAGATAGATGATAGATAGATAGATAGATAGATAGATAGATAGATAGATAGATAGATAGATAGATAGATAGATAGATAGATAGATAGATAGATAGATAGATAGATAGATAGATAGATAGATAGATGATAGATAGATAGATAATGGATGGACGGATAGACAGACAGACAGACAGACAGACAGACAGACAGACAGACAGACAGACAGACAAATAGATAGATAGATAGATCGATAGATAGATAGATAGATGGATAGATAGATAGATAGATAGATAGATAGATAGATAGATAGATAGATAGATAGATAGATAGATAGATAGATAGATAGATAGATAGATAGATAGATAGATAGATAGATAGATAGATAGATAGATAGATAGATAGATAGATAGATAGATAGATGATAGATAGATAGATAGATAGATAGATAGATAGATGATAGATAGATAGATAATGGATGGACGGATAGACAGACAGACAGACAGACAGACAGACAGACAGACAAATAGATAGATAGATAGATAGAT
The DNA here is from genome assembly GCF_043380555.1 of Nothobranchius furzeri. Taxonomy (NCBI): domain Eukaryota; kingdom Metazoa; phylum Chordata; class Actinopteri; order Cyprinodontiformes; family Nothobranchiidae; genus Nothobranchius; species Nothobranchius furzeri. Next base: position 76,373 of record NW_027223100.1, read on the forward strand.
AGATAGATAGATAGATAGATAGATAGATAGATAGATAGATAGATAGATAGATAGATAGATAGATAGATAGATAGATAGATAGATAGATAGATAGATAGATAGATAGATAGATGATAGATAGATAGATAGATAGATAGATAGATAGATAGATAGATAGATAGATAGATAGATAGATAGATAGATAGATAGATAGATAGATAGATAGATAGATAGATAGATAGATAGATAGATAGATAGATAGATAGATAGATAGATAGATAGATAGATGATAGATAGATAGATAGATAGATAGATAGATAGATAGATAGATAGATAGATAGATAGATAGATAGATAGATAGATAGATAGATAGATAGATAGATAGATAGATAGATAGATAGATAGATAGATAGATAGATAGATGATAGATAGATAGATAATGGATGGACGGATAGACAGACAGACAGACAGACAGACAGACAGACAGACAGACAGACAGACAAATAGATAGATAGATAGATAGATAGATAGATAGATAGATAGATAGATAGATAGATAGATAGATAGATAGATAGATAGATAGATAGATAGATAGATAGATAGATAGATAGATAGATAGATAGATAGATAGATAGATAGATAGATAGATAGATAGATAGATAGATAGATGATAGATAGATAGATAGATAGATAGATAGATAGATAGATAGATAGATAGATAGATAGATAGATAGATAGATAGATAGATAGATAGATAGATAGATAGATAGATAGATAGATAGATAGATAGATAGATAGATAGATGATAGATAGATAGATAATGGATGGACGGATAGACAGACAGACAGACAGACAGACAGACAGACAGACAGACAGACAGACAGACAGACAGACAAATAGATAGATAGATAGATAGATAGATAGATAGATAGATGGATAGATAGATAGATAGATAGATAGATAGATAGATAGATAGATAGATAGATAGATAGATAGATAGATAGATAGATAGATAGATAGATAGATAGATAGATAGATAGATAGATAGATAGATAGATAGATAGATAGATAGATAGATAGATAGATAGATAGATAGATAGATAGATAGATAGATAGATAGATAGATAGATAGATAGATAGATAGATAGATGATAGATAGATAGATAGATAGATAGATAGATAGATAGATAGATAGATAGATAGATAGATAGATAGATAGATAGATAGATAGATAGATAGATAGATAGATAGATAGATAGATAGATAGATAGATAGATAGATAGATAGATAGATAGATAGATAGATAGATAGATAGATAGATAGATAGATAGATAGATAGATAGATAGATAGATAGATAGATAGATAGATAGATAGATAGATAGATAGATAGATAGATAGATAGATAGATAGATAGATAGATAGATGATAGATAGATAGATAATGGATGGACGGATAGACAGACAGACAGACAGACAGACAGACAGACAGACAGACAGACAGACAGACAAATAGATAGATAGATAGATAGATAGATAGATAGATAGATAGATAGATAGATAGATAGATAGATAGATAGATAGATGATAGATAGATAGATAGATAGATAGATAGATAGATAGATAGATAGATAGATAGATAGATGATAGATAGATAGATAATGGATGGACGGATAGACAGACAGACAGACAGACAGACAGACAGACAGACAAATAGATAGATAGATAGATAGATAGATAGATAGATAGATAGATAGATAGATAGATAGATAGATAGATAGATAGATAGATAGATAGATAGATAGATAGGTAGATAGATAGATAGATAGATAGATAGATAGATAGATAGATAGATAGATAGATAGATAGATAGATAGATAGATAGATAGATAGATAGATAGATAGATAGATAGATAGATAGATAGATAGATAGATGATAGATAGATAGATAGATAATGGATGGACGGATAGACAGACAGACAGACAGACAGACAGACAGACAGACAGACAGACAGACAGACAAATAGATAGATAGATAGATAGATAGATAGATAGATAGATAGATAGATAGATAGATAGATAGATAGATAGATAGATAGATAGATAGATAGATAGATAGATAGATAGATAGATAGATAGATAGATAGATAGATAGATAGATAGATAGATAGATAGATAGATAGATAGATAGATAGATAGATAGATAGATAGATAGATAGATAGATAGATAGATAGATAGATAGATAGATAGATAGATAGATAGATAGATAGATAGATAGATAGATAGATAGATAGATAGATAGATAGATAGATAGATAGATAGATAGATAGATGATAGATAGATAGATATAGATAGATATAGAGAGTGATAGATAGATAGATAGATAGATAGATAGATAGATAGATAGATAGATAGATAGATAGATAGATAGATAGATAGATAGATAGATAGATAGATAGATAGATAGATAGATAGATAGATAGATAGATAGATAGATAGATAGATAGATGATAGATAGATAGATAGAGAGAGAGATAGATAGATAGATAGATAGATAGATAGATAGATAGATAGATAGATAGATAGATAGATAGATAGATAGATAGATAGATAGATAGATAGATAGATAGATAGATAGATAGATAGATGATAGATAGATAGATAGATAGATAGATAGATAGATAGATAGATAGATAGATAGATAGATAGATAGATAGATAGATAGATAGATAGATAGATAGATAGATAGATAGATAGATAGATAGATAGATAGATAGATAGATAGATAGATAGATAGATAGATAGATAGATAGATAGATAGATAGATAGATAGATAGATAGATAGATAGATAGATAGATAGATAGATAGATAGATAGATAGATAGATAGATAGATAGATAGATAGATAGATAGATAGATAGATAGATAGATAGATAGATAGATAGATAGATAGATAGATAGATAGATAGATAGATAGATAGATAGATAGATAGATAGATAGATAGATAGATAGATAGATAGATAGATAGATAGATAGATAGATAGATAGATAGATAGATGATAGATAGATAATGGATGGACGGATGGATAGACAGACAGACAGACAGACAGACAGACAGACAGACAGACAGACAGACAGACAGATAGATAGATAGATAGATAGATAGATAGATAGATAGATAGATAGATAGATAGATAGATAGATAGATAGATAGATAGATAGATAGATAGATAGATAGATAGATAGATAGATAGATAGATATATAGATAGATAGATAGATAGATAGAATCGATAGATAGATAGATAGATAGATAGATAGATAGATAGATAGATAGATAGATAGATAGATAGATAGATAGATAGATAGATAGATAGATAGATAGATAGATAGATAGATAGATAGATAGATAGATAGATAGATAGATAGATAGATAGATAGATAGATAGATGATAGATAGATAGATAGATAGATAGATAGATCGATAGATAGATAGATAGATGATAGATAGATAATGGATGGACGGATGGATAGACAGACAGACAGACAGAAAGACAGATAGATAGATAGATAGATGATAGATAGATAGATAGATAGATAGATAGATAGATAGATAGATAGATAGATAGATAGATAGATAGATAGATAGATA
>NW_027223101.1:0-5000 GCF_043380555.1 Nothobranchius furzeri
TGGCGGGGTGAAGGAGCTGCAGCCAGCCACCAGCAGCTGATGGCGGGGTGGAGGAGCTGCAGCCAGCGTCCAGCAGCTGATGGTTGGGTGGTGGAGGAGCAGCAGCCAGCCTCCAGCAGCTGATGGCGGGGTGCAGGAGCAGCAGCCAGCGTCCAGCAGCTGATGGTTGGGTGGAGGAGCAGCAGCCAGCCTCCAGCAGCTGCTGGCGGGGTGCAGGAGCAGCAGCCAGCCTCCAGCAGCTGATGGCGGGGTGCAGGAGCTGCAGGCAGCCTCCAGCAGCTGATGGCGGTGTGCAGGAGCTGCAGCCAGCCTCCAGCAGCTGATGGCGGGGTGCAGGGGCTGCAGGCAGCCTCCAGCAGCTGATGGCGGGGTGCAGGAGCTGCAACCAGCCTCCAGCTGGTGATGGCGGGGTGGAGGAGCAGCAGCCAGCCTCCAGCAGCCAGCCTCCAGCTGCTGATGGCGGGGTGGAGGAACAGAAGCCTCCAGCAGCTGATGGCAGGGTGCAGGAGCAGCAGCCAGCCTCCAGCTGGTGATGGCGGGGTGGAGGAGCTGAAACCTGGGTCGGACCTGGTCTGCAGCAGGGCCCATTACCACTCAGAAGCTGATGGCAGTGTGTGTTTAGGTCCCTGCGGGGTGGATGAGCTGAAACCTGGGTCAGACTTGGTGTGCAGCAGGGCTCAGCACCCTCCAGAAGCCGATGACAGTGTGTCTTTAACTCCCTGCCTGGTGGGAGAGCTGAAAGCTGGGTCGGACCTGGTCTTTAGCAGAGCTCAGCAGCCTCCAGAAGCTGATGGCAGTGTGTGTTTCATCCCCTGCGGGGTGGGAGAGCTGAAACGTGGGTCGGACCTGGTCTGCAGCAGGGCCCATCACCATCCAGAAGCTGACGGCGGTGTGTGTTTAAGTCCCTGCGGGGTGGGAGAGCCATAACCTGGGTCGGACCTGGTCTGCAGCAGAGCTCAGCAGCCTCCAGAACCTGATGGCAGTGTGTCTTTAATCCACTGCGGGGTGCAGGAGCTGAAACCTGGGTCGGACCTGGTCTGCAGCAGGGCTCAGCAGCCAGCAGAAGGTGACGGCAGTGTGTGTTTAGTTCCCTGCGGGGTGCAGGAGCTGAAACCTGGGTCGGACCTGGTCTGCAGCAGAGCTCAGCAGCCAGCAGAAGGTGATGGCAGTGTGTGTTTAAGTCCCTGCCTGGTGGGAGAGCTGAAACCTGGGTCGGACCTGGTCTATAGAAGAGCTCAGCAGCCTCCAGAAGCTGATGGCAGTGTGTGTGTTTTGGTCCCTGCGGGGTGCAGGAGCAGGAACCCGGGTCGGACCTGGTCTATAGCGGAGCTCAGCAGCCTCCAGCAGCTGATGGCAGTGTGTGTTTAATTCCCTGCCTGGTGGGAGAGCTGTAACCCGGGTCGGACTTGGTCTGCAGCAGGGCCCATCACCATCCAGAAGCTGATGGCAGTGTGTCTTTAATTCCCTGCGGGGTGGAGGAGCAGAAACCTGGGTCGGACCTGGTCTATAGCAGAGCTCAGCAGCCTCCAGAAGCTGATGGCAGTGTGTGTTCAAGTCCCTGCGGGGTGGGAGAGCTGAAACCTGGGTCGGACCTGGTCTATAGAAGAGCTCAGCAGCCTCCAGCAGCTGATGGCAGTGTGTGTTTAAGTCCCTGCGGGGTGGGAGAGCTATATCCCGGGTCGGACCTGGTCTATAGCAGAGCTCAGCAGCCTCCAGCAGCTGATGGCAGTGTGTGTTTAAGTCCCTGCGGGGTGGGAGAGCTGAAACCTCGGTCGGACCTGGTCTATGGCAGAGCTCAGCAGCCTCCAGAAGCTGATGGCAGCGTGCCTCTAAGTCCCTGCCTGGTGGGAGAGCTGAAACCTGGGTCGGACATGGTCTGCAGCAGGGCTCGGCAGCCTCCAGCAGCTGATGGCAGTGTGTCTTTAAGTCCCTGCCTGGTGGGAGAGCTGAAACCTGGGTCGGACCTGGTCTATAGCAGAGCTCAGCAGCCTCCAGCAGCTGATGGCAGTGTGTGTTTAAGTCCCTGCCTGGTGTGAGAGCTGAAACCTGGGTCGGACCTGGTCTATAGAAGAGCTCAGCAGCCTCCAGCAGCTGATGGCAGTGTGTCTTTAAGTCACTGCCTGGTGGGAGAGCTGAAACCTGGGTCGGACCTGGTCTATAGTAGAGCTCAGCAGCCTCCAGCAGCTGATTGCAGTGTGTGTTTAAGTCCCTGCCTGGTGGGAGAGCTGATATCCGGGTCGGACCTGGTCCACAGCAGGGCCCATCACCCTCCAGAAGCTGGTGGCAGTGTGTGTTTAAGTCCCTGCGGGGTGCAGGAGCAGAAACCTGGGTGGGACCTGGTCTGCAGCAGAGCTCGGCAGCCTCCAGCAGCTGATGGCAGTGAGTGTTTAAGTCCCTGCGGGGTGGGAGAGCTATATCCCGGGTCAGACCTGGTCTAAAGCAGGGCCCATCACCCTCCAGAAGCTGGTGGCAGTGTGTGTTTAAGTCCCTGCGGGGTGGAGGAGCAGAAACCTGGGTCGGACCCGGTCTACAGCAGAGCTCAGCAGCCCCCAGAAGCTGATGGCAGTGTGTGTGTGTGTGTGTGTGTGTTTAAGTCTCTGCCTGGTTGGAGAGCCGATACCTGGGTCGGACCTGGTCTGCAGCAGGGCTCAGCAGCCTCCAGAAGCTGATGGCAGTGTGTCTTTCATTCCCTGCGGGGTGCAGGAGCAGAAACCTGGGTCGGACCTGGTCTATAGCGGAGCTCAGCAGCCTCCAGCAGCTGATGGCAGTGTGTGTGTTAAAGACCCTGCGGGGTGGGAGAGCTGAAACCTGGGTCGGACCTGGTCTGCAGCAGGGCTCAGCAGCCCCCAGAAGCTGATGGCTGTGTGTGTTTAAGTCCCTGCGGGGTGGGAGAGCTGAAACCTGGGTCGGACCTGGCCCGCAGCAGGGCCCATCACCCTCCAGAAGCTGATGGCGGTGTGGGTTTAAGTCCCTGCGGGGTTGAGGAGCTGAAACCTGGGTCGGACCTGGTCTGCAGCAGGGCCCATCACCATCCAGAAGCTGATGGCTGTGTGTGTTTAAGTCCCAGGGGGGTGGGAGAGCCATAACCTGGGTCGGACCTGGTCTGCAGCAGGGCTCAGCAGCCTCCAGTTGCAGATGGCAGTGTGTGTTTAGTTCCCTGCGGGGTGCAGGAGCTGAAACCTGGGTCGGACCTGGTCTATAGCAGAGCTCAGCAGCCTCCAGAAGCTGATGGCAGTGTGTCTTCAATTCCCTGCGGGGTGCAGGAGCTGATACCTGGGTCGGACCTGGTCTGCAGCAGGGCCCATCACCATCCAGACGCTGATGGCAGTGTGTGTTTAAGTCCTAGTGGGCTGCAGGAGCTGAAACCTGGGTCGGACCTGCTCTATAGTAGAGCTCAGCAGCCTCCAGAAGCTGATGGCAGTGTGTCTTTAAGTCCCTGCGGGGTGGGATAGCTGAAACCTGGGTCGGACCTGGTCTGCAGCAGGGCCCATCACCATCCAGACGCTGATGGCAGTGTGTGTTTAAGTCCTAGTGGGCTGCAGGAGCTGAAACCTGGGTCGGACCTGCTCTATAGTAGAGCTCAGCAGCCTCCAGAAGCTGATGGCAGTGTGTCTTTAAGTCCCTGCGGGGTGGGATAGCTGAAACCTGGGTCGGACCTGGTCTGCAGCAGGGCCCATCACCCTCCAGAAGCTGTTGGCAGTGTGTCTTCCATTCCTAGTGGGGCAGGGGAGCAAAGACCTGGGCAGAGGAGCGCCTGTCTGCATCCGATCCGGCCCCTCAGCAGCCCGCCGTGAGCCTTAGAGAACCCCCCCCCCCCCCCAGCGGGCTCCAGGAACCGGGCCCTGCGTCGGACCCAGCTCAGTAAGGCCCTCCCTCGGGCCCTGCAGCAGGTGGCCCCGTCTATGCAGTCGAAAACCCCGCGAAAATCGGTGTAGAAACGCCCGAGAGGCGTGGTGCGGTTCCCCCGGCCGGTACCGGGTCCGGACCGGTCCGGAAGTCCACCCAGAACACTGCCTGGGGCTTCTGGGCGGCTCCCCAGGCGCAGGCAGTCGAAAACCGCGTGAAAATCGGTTCAGAATTGACAAAACGGCGACCTCGTCGCTCCAAAAACTAAGTCCAAACTAAGCCTTTCGCTTATCGCTTAACGCTTAAGGCGGTCGGCCTTATGGCCAGTAAATGAAAAGTGCCTGCGCCCCTGGAGGTTTTGGAAGGTGCGAGCGATGACCATGCTCGGGTTAGTAGGTGAGGCCATCGGAAAACCAGCGTGAGTTGGCGGGTTTGGGTGGCAATCTATTCCAGGCAGAGTCGACTATCTCTGGGCATCAATTTTGGGATTTTTCCGGCTCTGGTTCTGGGAGAAACGCAGGGGCAAAGTGCACGAGCCGCGGCCGATTTTGGTGGCCTGTCCCTGGGCACAAAGTCTGAGGAGTGTGGGCCTGGTTCTCCGAAAAATACCAGTCTGCTGGAGCTCACTCCCATGGCTCCAGGGGGCACGGCACACCCCCCGGTAGCCGACCAAAGTGCTCTACTCGGGCCAGACTCGGACCCACGACCCGGGGTGAGAACCACAACTACTGGTCATCCTTTTGACCTCCAGGGGGCGCGGCAGAGCCTCCCCAGTCCGACGCAAGTGCCCCACTTGGGCCATACTCAGACCCACGGCCCGGGGCGAGAACCACAACTACTGGTCATCCTTTAGACCTCCAGGGGGCCCGGCACAGCCTCCCTAGACCGACACAAGTGCTCCACTTGGGCTGTACTCTGACCCAAGTCCCGGTGCGAGAACCACAACTACTGGTCATCCTTTAGACCTCCAGGGGGCACGGCACACCCCCCGGTAGCCGACCAAAGTGCTCTACTCGGGCCAGACTCGGACCCACGACCCGGGGTGAGAACCACAACTACTGGTCATCCTTTAGACCTCCAGGGGGCACGGCACAGCCTCCCTAGTCCGACACAAGTGCTCCACTTGGGCTATACTCGGACCCACGACCCGGGGT
>NW_027223101.1:17500-25000 GCF_043380555.1 Nothobranchius furzeri
AGCGTCCAGCAGCTGATGGTGGGGTGGAGGAGCTGCAGCCAGCGTCCAGCAGCTGATGGTGGGGTGGAGGAGCTGCAGCCAGCGTCCAGCAGCTGATGGTTGGGTGGAGGAGCAGCAGCCAGCCTCCAGCAGCTGATGGCGGGGTGGAGGAGCTGCAGCCAGCCTCCAGCAGCCAGCCTCCAGCTAGTGATGGCGGGGTGGAGAAGCAGGCAGCCTCCATCAGCTGATGGCGGGGTGGAGGAGCAGAAGCCAGCCTCCAGCTGGTGATGGCGGGGTGCAGGAGCTGCAGGCAGCCTCCAGCAGCTGATGGCGGGGTGCAGGAGCTGCAGCCAGCGTCCAGCAGCTGATGGTGGGGTGGAGGAGCTGCAGCCAGCCTCCAGCAGCCAGCCTCCAGCTAGTGATGGCGGGGTGGAGAAGCAGGCAGCCTCCATCAGCTGATGGCGGGGTGTAGGAGCAGAAGCCAGCCTCCAGCTGGTGATGGCGGGGTGCAGGAGCTGCAGGCAGCCTCCAGCAGCTGATGGCGGGGTGCAGGAGCTGCAGGCAGCCTCCAGCAGCTGATGGCGGGGTGGAGGAGCTGCAGCCAGCGTCCAGCAGCTGATGGTGGGGTGGAGGAGCTGCAGCCAGCGTCCAGCAGCTGATGGTTGGGTGGAGGAGCAGCAGCCAGCCTCCAGCAGCTGATGGCGGGGTGCAGGAGCAGCAGCCAGCCTCCAGCAGCTGATGGCGGGGTGGAGGAGCTGCAGCCAGCCTCCAGCAGCCAGCCTCCAGCTAGTGATGGCGGGGTGGAGAAGCAGGCAGCCTCCATCAGCTGATGGCGGGGTGGAGGAGCAGAAGCCAGCCTCCAGCAGCTGATGGCGGGGTGCAGGAGCTGCAGCCAGCGTCCAGCAGCTGATGGTGGGGTGGAGGAGCTGCAGCCAGCCTCCAGCAGCCAGCCTCCAGCAGCTGATGGCGGGGTGCAGGAGCAGCAGCCAGCCTCCAGCAGCTGATGGCGGGGTGGAGGAGCAGCAGCCAGCCTCCAGCAGCCAGCCTCCAGCTGCTGATGGCGGGGTGGAGGAACAGAAGCCTCCAGCAGCTGATGGCAGGGTGCAGGAGCAGCAGCCAGCCTCCAGCTGGTGATGGCGGGGTGGAGGAGCTGAAACCTGGGTCGGACCTGGTCTGCAGCAGGGCCCATTACCACTCAGAAGCTGATGGCAGTGTGTGTTTAGGTCCCTGCGGGGTGGATGAGCTGAAACCTGGGTCAGACTTGGTGTGCAGCAGGGCTCAGCACCCTCCAGAAGCCGATGACAGTGTGTCTTTAACTCCCTGCCTGGTGGGAGAGCTGAAAGCTGGGTCGGACCTGGTCTTTAGCAGAGCTCAGCAGCCTCCAGAAGCTGATGGCAGTGTGTGTTTCATCCCCTGCGGGGTGGGAGAGCTGAAACGTGGGTCGGACCTGGTCTGCAGCAGGGCCCATCACCATCCAGAAGCTGACGGCGGTGTGTGTTTAAGTCCCTGCGGGGTGGGAGAGCCATAACCTGGGTCGGACCTGGTCTGCAGCAGAGCTCAGCAGCCTCCAGAACCTGATGGCAGTGTGTCTTTAATCCACTGCGGGGTGCAGGAGCTGAAACCTGGGTCGGACCTGGTCTGCAGCAGGGCTCAGCAGCCAGCAGAAGGTGACGGCAGTGTGTGTTTAGTTCCCTGCGGGGTGCAGGAGCTGAAACCTGGGTCGGACCTGGTCTGCAGCAGAGCTCAGCAGCCAGCAGAAGGTGATGGCAGTGTGTGTTTAAGTCCCTGCCTGGTGGGAGAGCTGAAACCTGGGTCGGACCTGGTCTATAGAAGAGCTCAGCAGCCTCCAGAAGCTGATGGCAGTGTGTGTGTTTTGGTCCCTGCGGGGTGCAGGAGCAGGAACCCGGGTCGGACCTGGTCTATAGCGGAGCTCAGCAGCCTCCAGCAGCTGATGGCAGTGTGTGTTTAATTCCCTGCCTGGTGGGAGAGCTGTAACCCGGGTCGGACTTGGTCTGCAGCAGGGCCCATCACCATCCAGAAGCTGATGGCAGTGTGTCTTTAATTCCCTGCGGGGTGGAGGAGCAGAAACCTGGGTCGGACCTGGTCTATAGCAGAGCTCAGCAGCCTCCAGAAGCTGATGGCAGTGTGTGTTCAAGTCCCTGCGGGGTGGGAGAGCTGAAACCTGGGTCGGACCTGGTCTATAGAAGAGCTCAGCAGCCTCCAGCAGCTGATGGCAGTGTGTGTTTAAGTCCCTGCGGGGTGGGAGAGCTATATCCCGGGTCGGACCTGGTCTATAGCAGAGCTCAGCAGCCTCCAGCAGCTGATGGCAGTGTGTGTTTAAGTCCCTGCGGGGTGGGAGAGCTGAAACCTCGGTCGGACCTGGTCTATGGCAGAGCTCAGCAGCCTCCAGAAGCTGATGGCAGCGTGCCTCTAAGTCCCTGCCTGGTGGGAGAGCTGAAACCTGGGTCGGACATGGTCTGCAGCAGGGCTCGGCAGCCTCCAGCAGCTGATGGCAGTGTGTCTTTAAGTCCCTGCCTGGTGGGAGAGCTGAAACCTGGGTCGGACCTGGTCTATAGCAGAGCTCAGCAGCCTCCAGCAGCTGATGGCAGTGTGTGTTTAAGTCCCTGCCTGGTGTGAGAGCTGAAACCTGGGTCGGACCTGGTCTATAGAAGAGCTCAGCAGCCTCCAGCAGCTGATGGCAGTGTGTCTTTAAGTCACTGCCTGGTGGGAGAGCTGAAACCTGGGTCGGACCTGGTCTATAGTAGAGCTCAGCAGCCTCCAGCAGCTGATTGCAGTGTGTGTTTAAGTCCCTGCCTGGTGGGAGAGCTGATATCCGGGTCGGACCTGGTCCACAGCAGGGCCCATCACCCTCCAGAAGCTGGTGGCAGTGTGTGTTTAAGTCCCTGCGGGGTGCAGGAGCAGAAACCTGGGTGGGACCTGGTCTGCAGCAGAGCTCGGCAGCCTCCAGCAGCTGATGGCAGTGAGTGTTTAAGTCCCTGCGGGGTGGGAGAGCTATATCCCGGGTCAGACCTGGTCTAAAGCAGGGCCCATCACCCTCCAGAAGCTGGTGGCAGTGTGTGTTTAAGTCCCTGCGGGGTGGAGGAGCAGAAACCTGGGTCGGACCCGGTCTACAGCAGAGCTCAGCAGCCCCCAGAAGCTGATGGCAGTGTGTGTGTGTGTGTGTGTGTTTAAGTCTCTGCCTGGTTGGAGAGCCGATACCTGGGTCGGACCTGGTCTGCAGCAGGGCTCAGCAGCCTCCAGAAGCTGATGGCAGTGTGTCTTTCATTCCCTGCGGGGTGCAGGAGCAGAAACCTGGGTCGGACCTGGTCTATAGCGGAGCTCAGCAGCCTCCAGCAGCTGATGGCAGTGTGTGTGTTAAAGACCCTGCGGGGTGGGAGAGCTGAAACCTGGGTCGGACCTGGTCTGCAGCAGGGCTCAGCAGCCCCCAGAAGCTGATGGCTGTGTGTGTTTAAGTCCCTGCGGGGTGGGAGAGCTGAAACCTGGGTCGGACCTGGCCCGCAGCAGGGCCCATCACCCTCCAGAAGCTGATGGCGGTGTGGGTTTAAGTCCCTGCGGGGTTGAGGAGCTGAAACCTGGGTCGGACCTGGTCTGCAGCAGGGCCCATCACCATCCAGAAGCTGATGGCTGTGTGTGTTTAAGTCCCAGGGGGGTGGGAGAGCCATAACCTGGGTCGGACCTGGTCTGCAGCAGGGCTCAGCAGCCTCCAGTTGCAGATGGCAGTGTGTGTTTAGTTCCCTGCGGGGTGCAGGAGCTGAAACCTGGGTCGGACCTGGTCTATAGCAGAGCTCAGCAGCCTCCAGAAGCTGATGGCAGTGTGTCTTCAATTCCCTGCGGGGTGCAGGAGCTGATACCTGGGTCGGACCTGGTCTGCAGCAGGGCCCATCACCATCCAGACGCTGATGGCAGTGTGTGTTTAAGTCCTAGTGGGCTGCAGGAGCTGAAACCTGGGTCGGACCTGCTCTATAGTAGAGCTCAGCAGCCTCCAGAAGCTGATGGCAGTGTGTCTTTAAGTCCCTGCGGGGTGGGATAGCTGAAACCTGGGTCGGACCTGGTCTGCAGCAGGGCCCATCACCATCCAGACGCTGATGGCAGTGTGTGTTTAAGTCCTAGTGGGCTGCAGGAGCTGAAACCTGGGTCGGACCTGCTCTATAGTAGAGCTCAGCAGCCTCCAGAAGCTGATGGCAGTGTGTCTTTAAGTCCCTGCGGGGTGGGATAGCTGAAACCTGGGTCGGACCTGGTCTGCAGCAGGGCCCATCACCCTCCAGAAGCTGTTGGCAGTGTGTCTTCCATTCCTAGTGGGGCAGGGGAGCAAAGACCTGGGCAGAGGAGCGCCTGTCTGCATCCGATCCGGCCCCTCAGCAGCCCGCCGTGAGCCTTAGAGAACCCCCCCCCCCCCCCCAGCGGGCTCCAGGAACCGGGCCCTGCGTCGGACCCAGCTCAGTAAGGCCCTCCCTCGGGCCCTGCAGCAGGTGGCCCCGTCTATGCAGTCGAAAACCCCGCGAAAATCGGTGTAGAAACGCCCGAGAGGCGTGGTGCGGTTCCCCCGGCCGGTACCGGGTCCGGACCGGTCCGGAAGTCCACCCAGAACACTGCCTGGGGCTTCTGGGCGGCTCCCCAGGCGCAGGCAGTCGAAAACCGCGTGAAAATCGGTTCAGAATTGACAAAACGGCGACCTCGTCGCTCCAAAAACTAAGTCCAAACTAAGCCTTTCGCTTATCGCTTAACGCTTAAGGCGGTCGGCCTTATGGCCAGTAAATGAAAAGTGCCTGCGCCCCTGGAGGTTTTGGAAGGTGCGAGCGATGACCATGCTCGGGTTAGTAGGTGAGGCCATCGGAAAACCAGCGTGAGTTGGCGGGTTTGGGTGGCAATCTATTCCAGGCAGAGTCGACTATCTCTGGGCATCAATTTTGGGATTTTTCCGGCTCTGGTTCTGGGAGAAACGCAGGGGCAAAGTGCACGAGCCGCGGCCGATTTTGGTGGCCTGTCCCTGGGCACAAAGTCTGAGGAGTGTGGGCCTGGTTCTCCGAAAAATACCAGTCTGCTGGAGCTCACTCCCATGGCTCCAGGGGGCACGGCACACCCCCCGGTAGCCGACCAAAGTGCTCTACTCGGGCCAGACTCGGACCCACGACCCGGGGTGAGAACCACAACTACTGGTCATCCTTTAGACCTCCAGGGGGCACGGCAGAGCCTCCCTAGTCCGACACAAGTGTCCCACTTGGGCTATTCTCTGACCCAAGTCCCGGGGCGAGAACCACAACTACTGGTCATCCTTTAGACCTCCAGGGGGCACGACACAGCCTCCCTAGTCCGACCCAAGTGCTCCACTTGGGCTATACTATGACCCAAGTCCCGGGGCGAGAACCACAACTACTGGTCATCCTTTAGACCTCCAGGGGGCACGGCACAGCCTCCCTAGTCCGACACAAGTGCTCCACTTGGGCTATACTCTGACCCAAGTCCCGGGGCGAGAACCACAACTACTGGTCATCCTTTAGACCTCCAGGGGGCACGGCACAGCCTCCCTAGTCCGACACAAGTGCTCCACTTGGGCTATACTCTGACCCAAGTCCCGGGGCGAGAACCACAACTACTGGTCATCCTTTTGACCTCATGGTCATCCTTTAGACCTCCAGGGGGCCCGGCACAGCCTCCCTAGGCCGACACAAGTGCTCCACTTGGGCTATACTCTGACCCAAGTCCCGGGGCGAGAACCACAACTACTGGTCATCCTTTTGACCTCATGGTCATCCTTTAGACCTCCAGGGGGCCCGGCACAGCCTCCCTAGTCCGACACAAGTGCTCCACTTGGGCTATACTCTGACCCAAGTCCCGGGGCGAGAACCACAACTACTGGTCATCCTTTTGACCTCATGGTCATCCTTTAGACCTCCAGGGGGCCCGGCACAGCCTCCCTAGGCCGACACAAGTGCTCCACTTGGGCTATACTCTGACCCAAGTCCCGGGGCGAGAACCACAACTACTGGTCATCCTTTTGACCTCATGGTCATCCTTTAGACCTCCAGGGGGCCCGGCACAGCCTCCCTAGTCCGACACAAGTGCTCCACTTGGGCTATACTCTGACCCAAGTCCCGGGGCGAGAACCACAACTACTGGTCATCCTTTTGACCTCATGGTCATCCTTTAGACCTCCATGGGGCACGGCAGAGCCTCCCTAGGCCGACACAAGTGCTCCACTTGGGCTATACTCTGACCCAAGTCCCGGGGCGAGAACCACAACTACTGGTCATCCTTTAGACCTCCAGGGGGCCCGGCACAGCCTCCCTAGACCGACACAAGTGCTCCACTTGGGCTGTACTCTGACCCAAGTCCCGGTGCGAGAACCACAACTACTGGTCATCCTTTAGACCTCCAGGGGGCCCGGCACAGCCTCCCTAGGCCGACACAAGTGCTCCACTTGGGCTATACTCTGACCCAAGTCCCGGGGCGAGAACCACAACTACTGGTCATCCTTTAGACCTCCAGGGGGCACGGCACACCCCCCGGTAGCCGACCAAAGTGCTCTACTCGGGCCAGACTCGGACCCACGACCCGGGGTGAGAACCACAACTACTGGTCATCCTTTAGACCTCCAGGGGGCCCGGCACAGCCTCCCTAGTCCGACACAAGTGCTCCACTTGGGCTATACTCTGACCCAAGTCCCGGGGCGAGAACCACAACTACTGGTCATCCTTTAGACCTCCAGGGGGACCGGCACAGCCTCCCTAGACCGACACAAGTGCACCACTTGGGCCATACTCTGACCCAAGTCCCGGGGCGAGAACCACAACTACTGGTCATCCTTTTGACCTCATGGTCATCCTTTAGACCTCAAGGGGGCACGGCAGAGCCTCCCTAGTCCGACACAAGTGTCCCACTTGGGCTATACTATGACCCAAGTCCCGGGGCGAGAACCACAACTACTGGTCATCCTTTAGACCTCAAGGGGGCACGGCAGAGCCTCCCTAGTCCGACACAAGTGTCCCACTTGGGCCATACTCAGACCCACGGCCCGGGGCGAGAACCACAACTACTGGTCATCCTTTAGACCTCCAGGGGGCCCGGCACAGCCTCCCTAGTCCGACGCAAGTGCTCCACTTGGGCTGTACTCTGACCCAAGTCCCGGGGCGAGAACCACAACTAATGGTCATCCTTTAGACCTCCAGGGGGCACGGCACAGCCTCCCTAGTCCGACACAAGTGCTCCACTTGGGCTATACTCTGACCCAAGTCCCGGGGCGAGAACCACAACTACTGGTCATCCTTTAGACCTCCAGGGGGCACGGCAGAGCCTCCCTAGTCCGACACAAGTGTCCCACTTGGGCTATTCTCTGACCCAAGTCCCGGGGCGAGAACCACAACTACTGGTCATCCTTTAGACCTCCAGGGGGCACGACACAGCCTCCCTAGTCCGACCCAAGTGCTCCACTTGGGCTATACTATGACCCAAGTCCCGGGGCGAGAACCACAACTACTGGTCATCCTTTAGACCTCCAGGGGG
>NW_027223101.1:37500-45000 GCF_043380555.1 Nothobranchius furzeri
AGCAGAAGCCAGCCTCCAGCAGCTGATGGCGGGGTGCAGGAGCTGCAGCCAGCGTCCAGCAGCTGATGGTGGGGTGGAGGAGCTGCAGCCAGCGTCCAGCAGCTGATGGTTGGGTGGAGGAGCAGCAGCCAGCCTCCAGCAGCCAGCCTCCAGCTAGTGATGGCGGGGTGGAGAAGCAGGCAGCCTCCATCAGCTGATGGCGGGGTGGAGGAGCAGAAGCCAGCCTCCAGCTGGTGATGGCGGGGTGCAGGAGCTGCAGGCAGCCTCCAGCAGCTGATGGCGGGGTGCAGGAGCTGCAGGCAGCCTCCAGCAGCTGATGGCGGGGTGGAGGAGCTGCAGCCAGCGTCCAGCAGCTGATGGTGGGGTGGAGGAGCTGCAGCCAGCGTCCAGCAGCTGATGGTTGGGTGGAGGAGCAGCAGCCAGCCTCCAGCAGCTGATGGCGGGGTGCAGGAGCAGCAGCCAGCCTCCAGCAGCTGATGGCGGGGTGGAGGAGCTGCAGCCAGCCTCCAGCAGCCAGCCTCCAGCTAGTGATGGCGGGGTGGAGAAGCAGGCAGCCTCCATCAGCTGATGGCGGGGTGGAGGAGCAGAAGCCAGCCTCCAGCTGGTGATGGCGGGGTGCAGGAGCTGCAGGCAGCCTCCAGCAGCTGATGGCGGGGTGGAGGAGCTGCAGCCAGCCTCCAGCAGCCAGCCTCCAGCTAGTGATGGCGGGGTGGAGAAGCAGGCAGCCTCCATCAGCTGATGGCGGGGTGGAGGAGCAGAAGCCAGCCTCCAGCAGCTGATGGCGGGGTGCAGGAGGTGCAGGCAGCCTCCAGCAGCTGATGGCGGGGTGCAGGAGCAGCAGGCAGCCTCCAGCAGCTGATGGCGGGGTGCAGGAGCTGCAACCAGCCTCCAGCTGGTGATGGCGGGGTGGAGGAGCTGCAGCCAGCCTCCAGCAGCCAGCCCCCAGCAGCTGATGGCGGGGTGGAGGAGCAGAAGCCAGCCTCCAGCAGCTGATGGTGGGGTGCAGGAGCTGCAGCCAGCCTCCAGCAGCCAGCCTCCAGCTGGTGATGGCGGGGTGGAGGAGCAGCAGCAGACAGCCTCCAGCAGCCAGCCAGCCTCCAGGAGCTGATGGCGGTGTGTGGGAGCAGCAGCCAGCCTCCAGCGTTCAGCCAGCATCCATCAGCTGATGGCGGTGTGAAGGAGCTGCAGCCAGCCTCCAGCAGGTCATGGTGGGGTGGAGGAGCAGCAGCCAGCCTCCAGCAGCTGATGGCGGGTTGCAGGAGCTGCAGCCAGCCTCCAGCAAATGATGGCGGGGTGCAGGAGCTGCAGGCAGCCTCCAGCAGCTGATGGCGGGGTGCAGGAGCAGCAGGCAGCCTCCAGCTGCTGATGACGGGGTGCAGGAGCTGCAACCAGCCTCCAGCTGGTGATGGTGGGGTGGAGGAGCTGCAGCCAGCCTCCAGCAGCTGATGGCGGGGCGCAGGAGCTGCAGGCAGCCTCCAGCAGCTGATGGCGGGGTGCAGGAGCAGCAGCCAGCCTCCAGCTGGTGATGGCGGGGTGAAGGAGCTGCAGCCAGCCACCAGCAGCTGATGGCGGGGTGAAGGAGCTGCAGCCAGCCACCAGCAGCTGATGGCGGGGTGGAGGAGCTGCAGCCAGCGTCCAGCAGCTGATGGTTGGGTGGTGGAGGAGCAGCAGCCAGCCTCCAGCAGCTGATGGCGGGGTGCAGGAGCAGCAGCCAGCGTCCAGCAGCTGATGGTTGGGTGGAGGAGCAGCAGCCAGCCTCCAGCAGCTGCTGGCGGGGTGCAGGAGCAGCAGCCAGCCTCCAGCAGCTGATGGCGGGGTGCAGGAGCTGCAGGCAGCCTCCAGCAGCTGATGGCGGTGTGCAGGAGCTGCAGCCAGCCTCCAGCAGCTGATGGCGGGGTGCAGGGGCTGCAGGCAGCCTCCAGCAGCTGATGGCGGGGTGCAGGAGCTGCAACCAGCCTCCAGCTGGTGATGGCGGGGTGGAGGAGCAGCAGCCAGCCTCCAGCAGCCAGCCTCCAGCTGCTGATGGCGGGGTGGAGGAACAGAAGCCTCCAGCAGCTGATGGCAGGGTGCAGGAGCAGCAGCCAGCCTCCAGCTGGTGATGGCGGGGTGGAGGAGCTGAAACCTGGGTCGGACCTGGTCTGCAGCAGGGCCCATTACCACTCAGAAGCTGATGGCAGTGTGTGTTTAGGTCCCTGCGGGGTGGATGAGCTGAAACCTGGGTCAGACTTGGTGTGCAGCAGGGCTCAGCACCCTCCAGAAGCCGATGACAGTGTGTCTTTAACTCCCTGCCTGGTGGGAGAGCTGAAAGCTGGGTCGGACCTGGTCTTTAGCAGAGCTCAGCAGCCTCCAGAAGCTGATGGCAGTGTGTGTTTCATCCCCTGCGGGGTGGGAGAGCTGAAACGTGGGTCGGACCTGGTCTGCAGCAGGGCCCATCACCATCCAGAAGCTGACGGCGGTGTGTGTTTAAGTCCCTGCGGGGTGGGAGAGCCATAACCTGGGTCGGACCTGGTCTGCAGCAGAGCTCAGCAGCCTCCAGAACCTGATGGCAGTGTGTCTTTAATCCACTGCGGGGTGCAGGAGCTGAAACCTGGGTCGGACCTGGTCTGCAGCAGGGCTCAGCAGCCAGCAGAAGGTGACGGCAGTGTGTGTTTAGTTCCCTGCGGGGTGCAGGAGCTGAAACCTGGGTCGGACCTGGTCTGCAGCAGAGCTCAGCAGCCAGCAGAAGGTGATGGCAGTGTGTGTTTAAGTCCCTGCCTGGTGGGAGAGCTGAAACCTGGGTCGGACCTGGTCTATAGAAGAGCTCAGCAGCCTCCAGAAGCTGATGGCAGTGTGTGTGTTTTGGTCCCTGCGGGGTGCAGGAGCAGGAACCCGGGTCGGACCTGGTCTATAGCGGAGCTCAGCAGCCTCCAGCAGCTGATGGCAGTGTGTGTTTAATTCCCTGCCTGGTGGGAGAGCTGTAACCCGGGTCGGACTTGGTCTGCAGCAGGGCCCATCACCATCCAGAAGCTGATGGCAGTGTGTCTTTAATTCCCTGCGGGGTGGAGGAGCAGAAACCTGGGTCGGACCTGGTCTATAGCAGAGCTCAGCAGCCTCCAGAAGCTGATGGCAGTGTGTGTTCAAGTCCCTGCGGGGTGGGAGAGCTGAAACCTGGGTCGGACCTGGTCTATAGAAGAGCTCAGCAGCCTCCAGCAGCTGATGGCAGTGTGTGTTTAAGTCCCTGCGGGGTGGGAGAGCTATATCCCGGGTCGGACCTGGTCTATAGCAGAGCTCAGCAGCCTCCAGCAGCTGATGGCAGTGTGTGTTTAAGTCCCTGCGGGGTGGGAGAGCTGAAACCTCGGTCGGACCTGGTCTATGGCAGAGCTCAGCAGCCTCCAGAAGCTGATGGCAGCGTGCCTCTAAGTCCCTGCCTGGTGGGAGAGCTGAAACCTGGGTCGGACATGGTCTGCAGCAGGGCTCGGCAGCCTCCAGCAGCTGATGGCAGTGTGTCTTTAAGTCCCTGCCTGGTGGGAGAGCTGAAACCTGGGTCGGACCTGGTCTATAGCAGAGCTCAGCAGCCTCCAGCAGCTGATGGCAGTGTGTGTTTAAGTCCCTGCCTGGTGTGAGAGCTGAAACCTGGGTCGGACCTGGTCTATAGAAGAGCTCAGCAGCCTCCAGCAGCTGATGGCAGTGTGTCTTTAAGTCACTGCCTGGTGGGAGAGCTGAAACCTGGGTCGGACCTGGTCTATAGTAGAGCTCAGCAGCCTCCAGCAGCTGATTGCAGTGTGTGTTTAAGTCCCTGCCTGGTGGGAGAGCTGATATCCGGGTCGGACCTGGTCCACAGCAGGGCCCATCACCCTCCAGAAGCTGGTGGCAGTGTGTGTTTAAGTCCCTGCGGGGTGCAGGAGCAGAAACCTGGGTGGGACCTGGTCTGCAGCAGAGCTCGGCAGCCTCCAGCAGCTGATGGCAGTGAGTGTTTAAGTCCCTGCGGGGTGGGAGAGCTATATCCCGGGTCAGACCTGGTCTAAAGCAGGGCCCATCACCCTCCAGAAGCTGGTGGCAGTGTGTGTTTAAGTCCCTGCGGGGTGGAGGAGCAGAAACCTGGGTCGGACCCGGTCTACAGCAGAGCTCAGCAGCCCCCAGAAGCTGATGGCAGTGTGTGTGTGTGTGTGTGTGTTTAAGTCTCTGCCTGGTTGGAGAGCCGATACCTGGGTCGGACCTGGTCTGCAGCAGGGCTCAGCAGCCTCCAGAAGCTGATGGCAGTGTGTCTTTCATTCCCTGCGGGGTGCAGGAGCAGAAACCTGGGTCGGACCTGGTCTATAGCGGAGCTCAGCAGCCTCCAGCAGCTGATGGCAGTGTGTGTGTTAAAGACCCTGCGGGGTGGGAGAGCTGAAACCTGGGTCGGACCTGGTCTGCAGCAGGGCTCAGCAGCCCCCAGAAGCTGATGGCTGTGTGTGTTTAAGTCCCTGCGGGGTGGGAGAGCTGAAACCTGGGTCGGACCTGGCCCGCAGCAGGGCCCATCACCCTCCAGAAGCTGATGGCGGTGTGGGTTTAAGTCCCTGCGGGGTTGAGGAGCTGAAACCTGGGTCGGACCTGGTCTGCAGCAGGGCCCATCACCATCCAGAAGCTGATGGCTGTGTGTGTTTAAGTCCCAGGGGGGTGGGAGAGCCATAACCTGGGTCGGACCTGGTCTGCAGCAGGGCTCAGCAGCCTCCAGTTGCAGATGGCAGTGTGTGTTTAGTTCCCTGCGGGGTGCAGGAGCTGAAACCTGGGTCGGACCTGGTCTATAGCAGAGCTCAGCAGCCTCCAGAAGCTGATGGCAGTGTGTCTTCAATTCCCTGCGGGGTGCAGGAGCTGATACCTGGGTCGGACCTGGTCTGCAGCAGGGCCCATCACCATCCAGACGCTGATGGCAGTGTGTGTTTAAGTCCTAGTGGGCTGCAGGAGCTGAAACCTGGGTCGGACCTGCTCTATAGTAGAGCTCAGCAGCCTCCAGAAGCTGATGGCAGTGTGTCTTTAAGTCCCTGCGGGGTGGGATAGCTGAAACCTGGGTCGGACCTGGTCTGCAGCAGGGCCCATCACCATCCAGACGCTGATGGCAGTGTGTGTTTAAGTCCTAGTGGGCTGCAGGAGCTGAAACCTGGGTCGGACCTGCTCTATAGTAGAGCTCAGCAGCCTCCAGAAGCTGATGGCAGTGTGTCTTTAAGTCCCTGCGGGGTGGGATAGCTGAAACCTGGGTCGGACCTGGTCTGCAGCAGGGCCCATCACCCTCCAGAAGCTGTTGGCAGTGTGTCTTCCATTCCTAGTGGGGCAGGGGAGCAAAGACCTGGGCAGAGGAGCGCCTGTCTGCATCCGATCCGGCCCCTCAGCAGCCCGCCGTGAGCCTTAGAGAACCCCCCCCCCCCCCCAGCGGGCTCCAGGAACCGGGCCCTGCGTCGGACCCAGCTCAGTAAGGCCCTCCCTCGGGCCCTGCAGCAGGTGGCCCCGTCTATGCAGTCGAAAACCCCGCGAAAATCGGTGTAGAAACGCCCGAGAGGCGTGGTGCGGTTCCCCCGGCCGGTACCGGGTCCGGACCGGTCCGGAAGTCCACCCAGAACACTGCCTGGGGCTTCTGGGCGGCTCCCCAGGCGCAGGCAGTCGAAAACCGCGTGAAAATCGGTTCAGAATTGACAAAACGGCGACCTCGTCGCTCCAAAAACTAAGTCCAAACTAAGCCTTTCGCTTATCGCTTAACGCTTAAGGCGGTCGGCCTTATGGCCAGTAAATGAAAAGTGCCTGCGCCCCTGGAGGTTTTGGAAGGTGCGAGCGATGACCATGCTCGGGTTAGTAGGTGAGGCCATCGGAAAACCAGCGTGAGTTGGCGGGTTTGGGTGGCAATCTATTCCAGGCAGAGTCGACTATCTCTGGGCATCAATTTTGGGATTTTTCCGGCTCTGGTTCTGGGAGAAACGCAGGGGCAAAGTGCACGAGCCGCGGCCGATTTTGGTGGCCTGTCCCTGGGCACAAAGTCTGAGGAGTGTGGGCCTGGTTCTCCGAAAAATACCAGTCTGCTGGAGCTCACTCCCATGGCTCCAGGGGGCACGGCACACCCCCCGGTAGCCGACCAAAGTGCTCTACTCGGGCCAGACTCGGACCCACGACCCGGGGTGAGAACCACAACTACTGGTCATCCTTTTGACCTCCAGGGGGCGCGGCAGAGCCTCCCCAGTCCGACGCAAGTGCCCCACTTGGGCCATACTCAGACCCACGGCCCGGGGCGAGAACCACAACTACTGGTCATCCTTTAGACCTCCAGGGGGCCCGGCACAGCCTCCCTAGACCGACACAAGTGCTCCACTTGGGCTGTACTCTGACCCAAGTCCCGGTGCGAGAACCACAACTACTGGTCATCCTTTAGACCTCCAGGGGGCCCGGCACAGCCTCCCTAGGCCGACACAAGTGCTCCACTTGGGCTATACTCTGACCCAAGTCCCGGGGCGAGAACCACAACTACTGGTCATCCTTTTGACCTCATGGTCATCCTTTAGATCTCCAGGGGGCCCGGCACAGCCTCCCTAGGCCGACACAACTGCTCCACTTGGGCTATACTCTGACCCAAGTCCCGGGGCGAGAACCACAACTACTGGTCATCCTTTAGACCTCCAGGGGGCACGGCACACCCCCCGGTAGCCGACCAAAGTGCTCTACTCGGGCCAGACTCGGACCCACGACCCGGGGTGAGAACCACAACTACTGGTCATCCTTTAGACCTCCAGGGGGCCCGGCACAGCCTCCCTAGTCCGACACAAGTGCTCCACTTGGGCTATACTCTGACCCAAGTCCCGGGGCGAGAACCACAACTACTGGTCATCCTTTAGACCTCCAGGGGGACCGGCACAGCCTCCCTAGACCGACACAAGTGCACCACTTGGGCCATACTCTGACCCAAGTCCCGGGGCGAGAACCACAACTACTGGTCATCCTTTTGACCTCATGGTCATCCTTTAGACCTCAAGGGGGCACGGCAGAGCCTCCCTAGTCCGACACAAGTGTCCCACTTGGGCTATACTATGACCCAAGTCCCGGGGCGAGAACCACAACTACTGGTCATCCTTTAGACCTCAAGGGGGCACGGCAGAGCCTCCCTAGTCCGACACAAGTGTCCCACTTGGGCCATACTCAGACCCACGGCCCGGGGCGAGAACCACAACTACTGGTCATCCTTTAGACCTCCAGGGGGCCCGGCACAGCCTCCCTAGTCCGACGCAAGTGCTCCACTTGGGCTGTACTCTGACCCAAGTCCCGGGGCGAGAACCACAACTAATGGTCATCCTTTAGACCTCCAGGGGGCACGGCACAGCCTCCCTAGTCCGACACAAGTGCTCCACTTGGGCTATACTCTGACCCAAGTCCCGGGGCGAGAACCACAACTACTGGTCATCCTTTAGACCTCCAGGGGGCACGGCAGAGCCTCCCTAGTCCGACACAAGTGTCCCACTTGGGCTATTCTCTGACCCAAGTCCCGGGGCGAGAACCACAACTACT
>NW_027223101.1:57500-70000 GCF_043380555.1 Nothobranchius furzeri
CAGCCAGCCTCCAGCGGCCAGCCAGCCTCCAGCAGCTGATGGCGGGGTGGAGGAGCTGCAGCCAGCGTCCATCAGCTGATGGCGGGGTGGAAGAGCAGCAGGCAGCCTCCAGCTGGTGATGGCGGGGTGGAGGAGCTGCAGCCAGCGTCCAGCAGCTGATGGCGGGGTGCAGGAGCAGCAGCCAGCCTCCAGCAGCTGATGGCGGGGTGGAGGAGCTGCAGCCAGCCTCCAGCAGCCAGCCTCCAGCTAGTGATGGCGGGGTGGAGAAGCAGGCAGCCTCCGTCAGCTGATGGCGGGGTGGAGGAGCAGAAGCCAGCCTCCAGCAGCTGATGGCGGGGTGCAGGAGCTGCAGCCAGCGTCCAGCAGCTGATGGTGGGGTGGAGGAGCTGCAGCCAGCCTCCAGCAGCCAGCCTCCAGCTAGTGATGGCGGGGTGGAGAAGCAGGCAGCCTCCGTCAGCTGATGGCGGGGTGGAGGAGCAGAAGCCAGCCTCCAGCAGCTGATGGCGGGGTGCAGGAGCTGCAGCCAGCGTCCAGCAGCTGATGGTGGGGTGGAGGAGCTGCAGCCAGCGTCCAGCAGCTGATGGTGGGGTGGAGGAGCTGCAGCCAGCCTCCAGCAGCCAGCCTCCAGCAGCTGATGGCGGGGTGCAGGAGCAGCAGCCAGCCTCCAGCAGCTGATGGCGGGGTGCAGGAGCAGCAGGCAGCCTCCAGCAGCTGATGGCGGGGTGGAGGAGCAGAAGCCAGCCTCCAGCAGCTGATGGCGGGGTGCAGGAGCTGCAGCCAGCGTCCAGCAGCTGATGGTGGGGTGGAGGAGCTGCAGCCAGCGTCCAGCAGCTGATGGTTGGGTGGAGGAGCAGCAGCCAGCCTCCAGCAGCCAGCCTCCAGCTAGTGATGGCGGGGTGGAGAAGCAGGCAGCCTCCATCAGCTGATGGCGGGGTGGAGGAGCAGAAGCCAGCCTCCAGCTGGTGATGGCGGGGTGCAGGAGCTGCAGGCAGCCTCCAGCAGCTGATGGCGGGGTGCAGGAGCTGCAGGCAGCCTCCAGCAGCTGATGGCGGGGTGGAGGAGCTGCAGCCAGCGTCCAGCAGCTGATGGTGGGGTGGAGGAGCTGCAGCCAGCGTCCAGCAGCTGATGGTTGGGTGGAGGAGCAGCAGCCAGCCTCCAGCAGCTGATGGCGGGGTGCAGGAGCAGCAGCCAGCCTCCAGCAGCTGATGGCGGGGTGGAGGAGCTGCAGCCAGCCTCCAGCAGCCAGCCTCCAGCTAGTGATGGCGGGGTGGAGAAGCAGGCAGCCTCCATCAGCTGATGGCGGGGTGGAGGAGCAGAAGCCAGCCTCCAGCTGGTGATGGCGGGGTGCAGGAGCTGCAGGCAGCCTCCAGCAGCTGATGGCGGGGTGGAGGAGCTGCAGCCAGCCTCCAGCAGCCAGCCTCCAGCTAGTGATGGCGGGGTGGAGAAGCAGGCAGCCTCCATCAGCTGATGGCGGGGTGGAGGAGCAGAAGCCAGCCTCCAGCAGCTGATGGCGGGGTGCAGGAGGTGCAGGCAGCCTCCAGCAGCTGATGGCGGGGTGCAGGAGCAGCAGGCAGCCTCCAGCAGCTGATGGCGGGGTGCAGGAGCTGCAACCAGCCTCCAGCTGGTGATGGCGGGGTGGAGGAGCTGCAGCCAGCCTCCAGCAGCCAGCCCCCAGCAGCTGATGGCGGGGTGGAGGAGCAGAAGCCAGCCTCCAGCAGCTGATGGTGGGGTGCAGGAGCTGCAGCCAGCCTCCAGCAGCCAGCCTCCAGCTGGTGATGGCGGGGTGGAGGAGCAGCAGCAGACAGCCTCCAGCAGCCAGCCAGCCTCCAGGAGCTGATGGCGGTGTGTGGGAGCAGCAGCCAGCCTCCAGCGTTCAGCCAGCATCCATCAGCTGATGGCGGTGTGAAGGAGCTGCAGCCAGCCTCCAGCAGGTCATGGTGGGGTGGAGGAGCAGCAGCCAGCCTCCAGCAGCTGATGGCGGGTTGCAGGAGCTGCAGCCAGCCTCCAGCAAATGATGGCGGGGTGCAGGAGCTGCAGGCAGCCTCCAGCAGCTGATGGCGGGGTGCAGGAGCAGCAGGCAGCCTCCAGCTGCTGATGACGGGGTGCAGGAGCTGCAACCAGCCTCCAGCTGGTGATGGTGGGGTGGAGGAGCTGCAGCCAGCCTCGAACAGCTGATGGCAGGGTGCAGGAGCAGCAGCCAGCCTCCAGCAGCTGATGGCGGGGCGCAGGAGCTGCAGGCAGCCTCCAGCAGCTGATGGCGGGGTGCAGGAGCAGCAGCCAGCCTCCAGCTGGTGATGGCGGGGTGAAGGAGCTGCAGCCAGCCACCAGCAGCTGATGGCGGGGTGCAGGAGCTGCAGGCAGCCTCCAGCAGCTGATGGCGGGGTGCAGGAGCTGCAGGCAGCCTCCAGCAGCTGATGGCGGGGTGGAGGAGCTGCAGCCAGCGTCCAGCAGCTGATGGTGGGGTGGAGGAGCTGCAGCCAGCGTCCAGCAGCTGATGGTTGGGTGGAGGAGCAGCAGCCAGCCTCCAGCAGCTGATGGCGGGGTGCAGGAGCAGCAGCCAGCCTCCAGCAGCTGATGGCGGGGTGGAGGAGCTGCAGCCAGCCTCCAGCAGCCAGCCTCCAGCTAGTGATGGCGGGGTGGAGAAGCAGGCAGCCTCCATCAGCTGATGGCGGGGTGGAGGAGCAGAAGCCAGCCTCCAGCTGGTGATGGCGGGGTGCAGGAGCTGCAGGCAGCCTCCAGCAGCTGATGGCGGGGTGGAGGAGCTGCAGCCAGCCTCCAGCAGCCAGCCTCCAGCTAGTGATGGCGGGGTGGAGAAGCAGGCAGCCTCCATCAGCTGATGGCGGGGTGGAGGAGCAGAAGCCAGCCTCCAGCAGCTGATGGCGGGGTGCAGGAGGTGCAGGCAGCCTCCAGCAGCTGATGGCGGGGTGCAGGAGCAGCAGGCAGCCTCCAGCAGCTGATGGCGGGGTGCAGGAGCTGCAACCAGCCTCCAGCTGGTGATGGCGGGGTGGAGGAGCTGCAGCCAGCCTCCAGCAGCCAGCCCCCAGCAGCTGATGGCGGGGTGGAGGAGCAGAAGCCAGCCTCCAGCAGCTGATGGTGGGGTGCAGGAGCTGCAGCCAGCCTCCAGCAGCCAGCCTCCAGCTGGTGATGGCGGGGTGGAGGAGCAGCAGCAGACAGCCTCCAGCAGCCAGCCAGCCTCCAGGAGCTGATGGCGGTGTGTGGGAGCAGCAGCCAGCCTCCAGCGTTCAGCCAGCATCCATCAGCTGATGGCGGTGTGAAGGAGCTGCAGCCAGCCTCCAGCAGGTCATGGTGGGGTGGAGGAGCAGCAGCCAGCCTCCAGCAGCTGATGGCGGGTTGCAGGAGCTGCAGCCAGCCTCCAGCAAATGATGGCGGGGTGCAGGAGCTGCAGGCAGCCTCCAGCAGCTGATGGCGGGGTGCAGGAGCAGCAGGCAGCCTCCAGCTGCTGATGACGGGGTGCAGGAGCTGCAACCAGCCTCCAGCTGGTGATGGTGGGGTGGAGGAGCTGCAGCCAGCCTCGAACAGCTGATGGCAGGGTGCAGGAGCAGCAGCCAGCCTCCAGCAGCTGATGGCGGGGCGCAGGAGCTGCAGGCAGCCTCCAGCAGCTGATGGCGGGGTGCAGGAGCAGCAGCCAGCCTCCAGCTGGTGATGGCGGGGTGAAGGAGCTGCAGCCAGCCACCAGCAGCTGATGGCGGGGTGAAGGAGCTGCAGCCAGCCACCAGCAGCTGATGGCGGGGTGGAGGAGCTGCAGCCAGCGTCCAGCAGCTGATGGTTGGGTGGTGGAGGAGCAGCAGCCATCCTCCAGCAGCTGATGGCGGGGTGCAGGAGCAGCAGCCAGCGTCCAGCAGCTGATGGTTGGGTGGAGGAGCAGCAGCCAGCCTCCAGCAGCTGCTGGCGGGGTGCAGGAGCAGCAGCCAGCCTCCAGCAGCTGATGGCGGGGTGCAGGAGCTGCAGGCAGCCTCCAGCAGCTGATGGCGGTGTGCAGGAGCTGCAGCCAGCCTCCAGCAGCTGATGGCGGGGTGCAGGGGCTGCAGGCAGCCTCCAGCAGCTGATGGCGGGGTGCAGGAGCTGCAACCAGCCTCCAGCTGGTGATGGCGGGGTGGAGGAGCAGCAGCCAGCCTCCAGCAGCCAGCCTCCAGCTGCTGATGGCGGGGTGGAGGAACAGAAGCCTCCAGCAGCTGATGGCAGGGTGCAGGAGCAGCAGCCAGCCTCCAGCTGGTGATGGCGGGGTGGAGGAGCTGAAACCTGGGTCGGACCTGGTCTGCAGCAGGGCCCATTACCACTCAGAAGCTGATGGCAGTGTGTGTTTAGGTCCCTGCGGGGTGGATGAGCTGAAACCTGGGTCAGACTTGGTGTGCAGCAGGGCTCAGCACCCTCCAGAAGCCGATGACAGTGTGTCTTTAACTCCCTGCCTGGTGGGAGAGCTGAAAGCTGGGTCGGACCTGGTCTTTAGCAGAGCTCAGCAGCCTCCAGAAGCTGATGGCAGTGTGTGTTTCATCCCCTGCGGGGTGGGAGAGCTGAAACGTGGGTCGGACCTGGTCTGCAGCAGGGCCCATCACCATCCAGAAGCTGACGGCGGTGTGTGTTTAAGTCCCTGCGGGGTGGGAGAGCCATAACCTGGGTCGGACCTGGTCTGCAGCAGAGCTCAGCAGCCTCCAGAACCTGATGGCAGTGTGTCTTTAATCCACTGCGGGGTGCAGGAGCTGAAACCTGGGTCGGACCTGGTCTGCAGCAGGGCTCAGCAGCCAGCAGAAGGTGACGGCAGTGTGTGTTTAGTTCCCTGCGGGGTGCAGGAGCTGAAACCTGGGTCGGACCTGGTCTGCAGCAGAGCTCAGCAGCCAGCAGAAGGTGATGGCAGTGTGTGTTTAAGTCCCTGCCTGGTGGGAGAGCTGAAACCTGGGTCGGACCTGGTCTATAGAAGAGCTCAGCAGCCTCCAGAAGCTGATGGCAGTGTGTGTGTTTTGGTCCCTGCGGGGTGCAGGAGCAGGAACCCGGGTCGGACCTGGTCTATAGCGGAGCTCAGCAGCCTCCAGCAGCTGATGGCAGTGTGTGTTTAATTCCCTGCCTGGTGGGAGAGCTGTAACCCGGGTCGGACTTGGTCTGCAGCAGGGCCCATCACCATCCAGAAGCTGATGGCAGTGTGTCTTTAATTCCCTGCGGGGTGGAGGAGCAGAAACCTGGGTCGGACCTGGTCTATAGCAGAGCTCAGCAGCCTCCAGAAGCTGATGGCAGTGTGTGTTCAAGTCCCTGCGGGGTGGGAGAGCTGAAACCTGGGTCGGACCTGGTCTATAGAAGAGCTCAGCAGCCTCCAGCAGCTGATGGCAGTGTGTGTTTAAGTCCCTGCGGGGTGGGAGAGCTATATCCCGGGTCGGACCTGGTCTATAGCAGAGCTCAGCAGCCTCCAGCAGCTGATGGCAGTGTGTGTTTAAGTCCCTGCGGGGTGGGAGAGCTGAAACCTCGGTCGGACCTGGTCTATGGCAGAGCTCAGCAGCCTCCAGAAGCTGATGGCAGCGTGCCTCTAAGTCCCTGCCTGGTGGGAGAGCTGAAACCTGGGTCGGACATGGTCTGCAGCAGGGCTCGGCAGCCTCCAGCAGCTGATGGCAGTGTGTCTTTAAGTCCCTGCCTGGTGGGAGAGCTGAAACCTGGGTCGGACCTGGTCTATAGCAGAGCTCAGCAGCCTCCAGCAGCTGATGGCAGTGTGTGTTTAAGTCCCTGCCTGGTGTGAGAGCTGAAACCTGGGTCGGACCTGGTCTATAGAAGAGCTCAGCAGCCTCCAGCAGCTGATGGCAGTGTGTCTTTAAGTCACTGCCTGGTGGGAGAGCTGAAACCTGGGTCGGACCTGGTCTATAGTAGAGCTCAGCAGCCTCCAGCAGCTGATTGCAGTGTGTGTTTAAGTCCCTGCCTGGTGGGAGAGCTGATATCCGGGTCGGACCTGGTCCACAGCAGGGCCCATCACCCTCCAGAAGCTGGTGGCAGTGTGTGTTTAAGTCCCTGCGGGGTGCAGGAGCAGAAACCTGGGTGGGACCTGGTCTGCAGCAGAGCTCGGCAGCCTCCAGCAGCTGATGGCAGTGAGTGTTTAAGTCCCTGCGGGGTGGGAGAGCTATATCCCGGGTCAGACCTGGTCTAAAGCAGGGCCCATCACCCTCCAGAAGCTGGTGGCAGTGTGTGTTTAAGTCCCTGCGGGGTGGAGGAGCAGAAACCTGGGTCGGACCCGGTCTACAGCAGAGCTCAGCAGCCCCCAGAAGCTGATGGCAGTGTGTGTGTGTGTGTGTGTTTAAGTCTCTGCCTGGTTGGAGAGCCGATACCTGGGTCGGACCTGGTCTGCAGCAGGGCTCAGCAGCCTCCAGAAGCTGATGGCAGTGTGTCTTTCATTCCCTGCGGGGTGCAGGAGCAGAAACCTGGGTCGGACCTGGTCTATAGCGGAGCTCAGCAGCCTCCAGCAGCTGATGGCAGTGTGTGTGTTAAAGACCCTGCGGGGTGGGAGAGCTGAAACCTGGGTCGGACCTGGTCTGCAGCAGGGCTCAGCAGCCCCCAGAAGCTGATGGCTGTGTGTGTTTAAGTCCCTGCGGGGTGGGAGAGCTGAAACCTGGGTCGGACCTGGCCCGCAGCAGGGCCCATCACCCTCCAGAAGCTGATGGCGGTGTGGGTTTAAGTCCCTGCGGGGTTGAGGAGCTGAAACCTGGGTCGGACCTGGTCTGCAGCAGGGCCCATCACCATCCAGAAGCTGATGGCTGTGTGTGTTTAAGTCCCAGGGGGGTGGGAGAGCCATAACCTGGGTCGGACCTGGTCTGCAGCAGGGCTCAGCAGCCTCCAGTTGCAGATGGCAGTGTGTGTTTAGTTCCCTGCGGGGTGCAGGAGCTGAAACCTGGGTCGGACCTGGTCTATAGCAGAGCTCAGCAGCCTCCAGAAGCTGATGGCAGTGTGTCTTCAATTCCCTGCGGGGTGCAGGAGCTGATACCTGGGTCGGACCTGGTCTGCAGCAGGGCCCATCACCATCCAGACGCTGATGGCAGTGTGTGTTTAAGTCCTAGTGGGCTGCAGGAGCTGAAACCTGGGTCGGACCTGCTCTATAGTAGAGCTCAGCAGCCTCCAGAAGCTGATGGCAGTGTGTCTTTAAGTCCCTGCGGGGTGGGATAGCTGAAACCTGGGTCGGACCTGGTCTGCAGCAGGGCCCATCACCATCCAGACGCTGATGGCAGTGTGTGTTTAAGTCCTAGTGGGCTGCAGGAGCTGAAACCTGGGTCGGACCTGCTCTATAGTAGAGCTCAGCAGCCTCCAGAAGCTGATGGCAGTGTGTCTTTAAGTCCCTGCGGGGTGGGATAGCTGAAACCTGGGTCGGACCTGGTCTGCAGCAGGGCCCATCACCCTCCAGAAGCTGTTGGCAGTGTGTCTTCCATTCCTAGTGGGGCAGGGGAGCAAAGACCTGGGCAGAGGAGCGCCTGTCTGCATCCGATCCGGCCCCTCAGCAGCCCGCCGTGAGCCTTAGAGAACCCCCCCCCCCCCCCCAGCGGGCTCCAGGAACCGGGCCCTGCGTCGGACCCAGCTCAGTAAGGCCCTCCCTCGGGCCCTGCAGCAGGTGGCCCCGTCTATGCAGTCGAAAACCCCGCGAAAATCGGTGTAGAAACGCCCGAGAGGCGTGGTGCGGTTCCCCCGGCCGGTACCGGGTCCGGACCGGTCCGGAAGTCCACCCAGAACACTGCCTGGGGCTTCTGGGCGGCTCCCCAGGCGCAGGCAGTCGAAAACCGCGTGAAAATCGGTTCAGAATTTTGACAAAACGGCGACCTCGTCGCTCCAAAAACTAAGTCCAAACTAAGCCTTTCGCTTATCGCTTAACGCTTAAGGCGGTCGGCCTTATGGCCAGTAAATGAAAAGTGCCTGCGCCCCTGGAGGTTTTGGAAGGTGCGAGCGATGACCATGCTCGGGTTAGTAGGTGAGGCCATCGGAAAACCAGCGTGAGTTGGCGGGTTTGGGTGGCAATCTATTCCAGGCAGAGTCGACTATCTCTGGGCATCAATTTTGGGATTTTTCCGGCTCTGGTTCTGGGAGAAACGCAGGGGCAAAGTGCACGAGCCGCGGCCGATTTTGGTGGCCTGTCCCTGGGCACAAAGTCTGAGGAGTGTGGGCCTGGTTCTCCGAAAAATACCAGTCTGCTGGAGCTCACTCCCATGGCTCCAGGGGGCACGGCACACCCCCCGGTAGCCGACCAAAGTGCTCTACTCGGGCCAGACTCGGACCCACGACCCGGGGTGAGAACCACAACTACTGGTCATCCTTTTGACCTCCAGGGGGCGCGGCAGAGCCTCCCCAGTCCGACGCAAGTGCCCCACTTGGGCCATACTCAGACCCACGGCCCGGGGCGAGAACCACAACTACTGGTCATCCTTTAGACCTCCAGGGGGCCCGGCACAGCCTCCCTAGACCGACACAAGTGCTCCACTTGGGCTGTACTCTGACCCAAGTCCCGGTGCGAGAACCACAACTACTGGTCATCCTTTAGACCTCCAGGGGGCCCGGCACAGCCTCCCTAGGCCGACACAAGTGCTCCACTTGGGCTATACTCTGACCCAAGTCCCGGGGCGAGAACCACAACTACTGGTCATCCTTTTGACCTCATGGTCATCCTTTAGATCTCCAGGGGGCCCGGCACAGCCTCCCTAGGCCGACACAAGTGCTCCACTTGGGCTATACTCTGACCCAAGTCCCGGGGCGAGAACCACAACTACTGGTCATCCTTTAGACCTCCAGGGGGCACGGCACACCCCCCGGTAGCCGACCAAAGTGCTCTACTCGGGCCAGACTCGGACCCACGACCCGGGGTGAGAACCACAACTACTGGTCATCCTTTAGACCTCCAGGGGGCCCGGCACAGCCTCCCTAGTCCGACACAAGTGCTCCACTTGGGCTATACTCTGACCCAAGTCCCGGGGCGAGAACCACAACTACTGGTCATCCTTTAGACCTCCAGGGGGACCGGCACAGCCTCCCTAGACCGACACAAGTGCACCACTTGGGCCATACTCTGACCCAAGTCCCGGGGCGAGAACCACAACTACTGGTCATCCTTTTGACCTCATGGTCATCCTTTAGACCTCAAGGGGGCACGGCAGAGCCTCCCTAGTCCGACACAAGTGTCCCACTTGGGCTATACTATGACCCAAGTCCCGGGGCGAGAACCACAACTACTGGTCATCCTTTAGACCTCAAGGGGGCACGGCAGAGCCTCCCTAGTCCGACACAAGTGTCCCACTTGGGCCATACTCAGACCCACGGCCCGGGGCGAGAACCACAACTACTGGTCATCCTTTAGACCTCCAGGGGGCCCGGCACAGCCTCCCTAGTCCGACGCAAGTGCTCCACTTGGGCTGTACTCTGACCCAAGTCCCGGGGCGAGAACCACAACTAATGGTCATCCTTTAGACCTCCAGGGGGCACGGCACAGCCTCCCTAGTCCGACACAAGTGCTCCACTTGGGCTATACTCTGACCCAAGTCCCGGGGCGAGAACCACAACTACTGGTCATCCTTTAGACCTCCAGGGGGCGCGGCAGAGCCTCCCCAGTCCGACGCAAGTGCCCCACTTGGGCCATACTCAGACCCACGGCCCGGGGCGAGAACCACAACTACTGGTCATCCTTTAGACCTCCAGGGGGCCCGGCACAGCCTCCCTAGACCGACACAAGTGCTCCACTTGGGCTGTACTCTGACCCAAGTCCCGGTGCGAGAACCACAACTACTGGTCATCCTTTAGACCTCCAGGGGGCCCGGCACAGCCTCCCTAGGCCGACACAAGTGCTCCACTTGGGCTATACTCTGACCCAAGTCCCGGGGCGAGAACCACAACTACTGGTCATCCTTTTGACCTCATGGTCATCCTTTAGATCTCCAGGGGGCCCGGCACAGCCTCCCTAGGCCGACACAAGTGCTCCACTTGGGCTATACTCTGACCCAAGTCCCGGGGCGAGAACCACAACTACTGGTCATCCTTTAGACCTCCAGGGGGCACGGCACACCCCCCGGTAGCCGACCAAAGTGCTCTACTCGGGCCAGACTCGGACCCACGACCCGGGGTGAGAACCACAACTACTGGTCATCCTTTAGACCTCCAGGGGGCCCGGCACAGCCTCCCTAGGCCGACACAAGTGCTCCACTTGGGCTATACTCTGACCCAAGTCCCGGGGCGAGAACCACAACTACTGGTCATCCTTTAGACCTCCAGGGGGCACGGCACAGCCTCCCTAGTCCGACACAAGTGCTCCACTTGGGCTATACTCTGACCCAAGTCCCGGGGCGAGAACCACAACTACTGGTCATCCTTTTGACCTCATGGTCATCCTTTAGACCTCCAGGGGGCCCGGCACAGCCTCCCTAGACCGACACAAGTGCTCCACTTGGGCTGTACTCTGACCCAAGTCCCGGTGCGAGAACCACAACTACTGGTCATCCTTTAGACCTCCAGGGGGCCCGGCACAGCCTCCCTAGGCCGACACAAGTGCTCCACTTGGGCTATACTCTGACCCAAGTCCCGGGGCGAGAACCACAACTACTGGTCATCCTTTTGACCTCATGGTCATCCTTTAGATCTCCAGGGGGCCCGGCACAGCCTCCCTAGGCCGACACAAGTGCTCCACTTGGGCTATACTCTGACCCAAGTCCCGGGGCGAGAACCACAACTACTGGTCATCCTTTAGACCTCCAGGGGGCACGGCACACCCCCCGGTAGCCGACCAAAGTGCTCTACTCGGGCCAGACTCGGACCCACGACCCGGGGTGAGAACCACAACTACTGGTCATCCTTTAGACCTCCAGGGGGCCCGGCACAGCCTCCCTAGTCCGACACAAGTGCTCCACTTGGGCTATACTCTGACCCAAGTCCCGGGGCGAGAACCACAACTACTGGTCATCCTTTAGACCTCCAGGGGGACCGGCACAGCCTCCCTAGACCGACACAAGTGCACCACTTGGGCCATACTCTGACCCAAGTCCCGGGGCGAGAACCACAACTACTGGTCATCCTTTTGACCTCATGGTCATCCTTTAGACCTCAAGGGGGCACGGCAGAGCCTCCCTAGTCCGACACAAGTGTCCCACTTGGGCTATACTATGACCCAAGTCCCGGGGCGAGAACCACAACTACTGGTCATCCTTTAGACCTCAAGGGGGCACGGCAGAGCCTCCCTAGTCCGACACAAGTGTCCCACTTGGGCCATACTCAGACCCACGGCCCGGGGCGAGAACCACAACTACTGGTCATCCTTTAGACCTCCAGGGGGCCCGGCACAGCCTCCCTAGTCCGACGCAAGTGCTCCACTTGGGCTGTACTCTGACCCAAGTCCCGGGGCGAGAACCACAACTAATGGTCATCCTTTAGACCTCCAGGGGGCACGGCACAGCCTCCCTAGTCCGACACAAGTGCTCCACTTGGGCTATACTCTGACCCAAGTCCCGGGGCGAGAACCACAACTACTGGTCATCCTTTAGACCTCCAGGGGGCACGGCAGAGCCTCCCTAGTCCGACACAAGTGTCCCACTTGGGCTATTCTCTGACCCAAGTCCCGGGGCGAGAACCACAACTACTGGTCATCCTTTAGACCTCCAGGGGGCACGACACAGCCTCCCTAGTCCGACCCAAGTGCTCCACTTGGGCTATACTATGACCCAAGTCCCGGGGCGAGAACCACAACTACTGGTCATCCTTTAGACCTCCAGGGGGCACGGCACAGCCTCCCTAGTCCGACACAAGTGCTCCACTTGGGCTATACTCTGACCCAAGTCCCGGGGCGAGAACCACAACTACTGGTCATCCTTTAGACCTCCAGGGGGCACGGCACAGCCTCCCTAGTCCGACACAAGTGCTCCACTTGGGCTATACTCTGACCCAAGTCCCGGGGCGAGAACCACAACTACTGGTCATCCTTTTGACCTCATGGTCATCCTTTAGACCTCCAGGGGGCCCGGCACAGCCTCCCTAGGCCGACACAAGTGCTCCACTTGGGCTATACTCTGACCCAAGTCCCGGGGCGAGAACCACAACTACTGGTCATCCTTTAGACCTCCAGGGGGCACGGCACAGCCTCCCTAGTCCGACACAAGTGCTCCACTTCGGCTGTACTCTGACCCAAGTCCCGGGGCGAGAACCACAACTAATGGTCATCCTTTAGACCTCCATGGCAACAGGGGGATGTCAGACCCCAGCTCATCCCAGGTTGATGCCTCAATAGTAGCTTAGGGTCACGGCAGTCCCACCGTGATCCACCCTCTTGTCCTCTCTCCACAGGATGACCAGAGTGTCGTGTTTATTTTCAAAGTGTCCTCGTAGGATGACCATGAGTGCAGGAAAATTTTCAAAGTCCCTCTGTCGGATGACCATGAGTGCAGAAAAAATTTCAAAGTCCCCCCTTGGGATTACCAGACGTTCGAGATTTCGGCTGAAAAATTTTCAAAGTGCTGCCGAGAGCCTGCGCTAGTTGCTTAAGGCTTGAGGAGATC
>NW_027223101.1:80000-89404 GCF_043380555.1 Nothobranchius furzeri
TGGGGGAGCAGCAGCCAGCCTCAAGCAGCCAGCCTCCAGCTGCTGATGGTGGGGTGGAGGAACAGAAGCCTCCAGCTGGTGATGTCAGGGTGGAGGAGCAGCAGCCAGCCTCCAACGGCTGATGGTGGGGTGGAGGAGCTGCAGCCAGCCTCCAGCAGCTGATGGCGGGGTGCAGGAGCAGCAGCCAGCCTCCAGCTGGTGATGGCGGGGTGAAGGAGCTGCAGCCAGCCACCAGCAGCTGATGGCGGGGTGCAGGAGCAGCAGCCAGCCACCAGCAGCTGATGGCGGGGTGGAGGAGCTGCAGCCAGCGTCCAGCAGCTGATGGTTGGGTGGTGGAGGAGCAGCAGCCAGCCTCCAGCAGCTGCTGGCGGGGTGCAGGAGCAGCAGCCAGCCTCCAGCAGCTGGTGGCGGGGTGGAGGAGCAGAAGCCAGCCTCCAGCAGCTGATGGCGGGGTGCAGGAGCAGAAGCCAGCCTCCAGCTGGTGATGGCGGGGTGAAGGAGCTGCAGCCAGCCTCCAGCAGCCAGCCTCCAGCTGGTGATGGCGGGGCGGAGGAGCAGGCAGCCTCCATCAGCTGATGGCGGGGTGTAGGAGCAGCAGCCAGCCTCCAGCTGGTGATGGCGGGGAGGAGGAGCAGCAGCAGCCAGCCTCCAGCAGCCAGCCAGCCTCCAGCAGCTGATGGCGGTGTGTGGGAGCAGCAGCCAGCCTCCAGCGGCCAGCCAGCCTCCAGCAGCTGATGGCGGGGTGGAGGAGCTGCAGCCAGCGTCCATCAGCTGATGGCGGGGTGGAAGAGCAGCAGGCAGCCTCCAGCTGGTGATGGCGGGGTGGAGGAGCTGCAGCCAGCGTCCAGCAGCTGATGGCGGGGTGCAGGAGCAGCAGCCAGCCTCCAGCAGCTGATGGCGGGGTGGAGGAGCTGCAGCCAGCCTCCAGCAGCCAGCCTCCAGCTAGTGATGGCGGGGTGGAGAAGCAGGCAGCCTCCGTCAGCTGATGGCGGGGTGGAGGAGCAGAAGCCAGCCTCCAGCAGCTGATGGCGGGGTGCAGGAGCTGCAGCCAGCGTCCAGCAGCTGATGGTGGGGTGGAGGAGCTGCAGCCAGCCTCCAGCAGCCAGCCTCCAGCTAGTGATGGCGGGGTGGAGAAGCAGGCAGCCTCCGTCAGCTGATGGCGGGGTGGAGGAGCAGAAGCCAGCCTCCAGCAGCTGATGGCGGGGTGCAGGAGCTGCAGCCAGCGTCCAGCAGCTGATGGTGGGGTGGAGGAGCTGCAGCCAGCGTCCAGCAGCTGATGGTGGGGTGGAGGAGCTGCAGCCAGCCTCCAGCAGCCAGCCTCCAGCAGCTGATGGCGGGGTGCAGGAGCAGCAGCCAGCCTCCAGCAGCTGATGGCGGGGTGCAGGAGCAGCAGGCAGCCTCCAGCAGCTGATGGCGGGGTGGAGGAGCAGAAGCCAGCCTCCAGCAGCTGATGGCGGGGTGCAGGAGCTGCAGCCAGCGTCCAGCAGCTGATGGTGGGGTGGAGGAGCTGCAGCCAGCGTCCAGCAGCTGATGGTTGGGTGGAGGAGCAGCAGCCAGCCTCCAGCAGCCAGCCTCCAGCTAGTGATGGCGGGGTGGAGAAGCAGGCAGCCTCCATCAGCTGATGGCGGGGTGGAGGAGCAGAAGCCAGCCTCCAGCTGGTGATGGCGGGGTGCAGGAGCTGCAGGCAGCCTCCAGCAGCTGATGGCGGGGTGCAGGAGCTGCAGGCAGCCTCCAGCAGCTGATGGCGGGGTGGAGGAGCTGCAGCCAGCGTCCAGCAGCTGATGGTGGGGTGGAGGAGCTGCAGCCAGCGTCCAGCAGCTGATGGTTGGGTGGAGGAGCAGCAGCCAGCCTCCAGCAGCTGATGGCGGGGTGCAGGAGCAGCAGCCAGCCTCCAGCAGCTGATGGCGGGGTGGAGGAGCTGCAGCCAGCCTCCAGCAGCCAGCCTCCAGCTAGTGATGGCGGGGTGGAGAAGCAGGCAGCCTCCATCAGCTGATGGCGGGGTGGAGGAGCAGAAGCCAGCCTCCAGCTGGTGATGGCGGGGTGCAGGAGCTGCAGGCAGCCTCCAGCAGCTGATGGCGGGGTGGAGGAGCTGCAGCCAGCCTCCAGCAGCCAGCCTCCAGCTAGTGATGGCGGGGTGGAGAAGCAGGCAGCCTCCATCAGCTGATGGCGGGGTGGAGGAGCAGAAGCCAGCCTCCAGCAGCTGATGGCGGGGTGCAGGAGGTGCAGGCAGCCTCCAGCAGCTGATGGCGGGGTGCAGGAGCAGCAGGCAGCCTCCAGCAGCTGATGGCGGGGTGCAGGAGCTGCAACCAGCCTCCAGCTGGTGATGGCGGGGTGGAGGAGCTGCAGCCAGCCTCCAGCAGCCAGCCCCCAGCAGCTGATGGCGGGGTGGAGGAGCAGAAGCCAGCCTCCAGCAGCTGATGGTGGGGTGCAGGAGCTGCAGCCAGCCTCCAGCAGCCAGCCTCCAGCTGGTGATGGCGGGGTGGAGGAGCAGCAGCAGACAGCCTCCAGCAGCCAGCCAGCCTCCAGGAGCTGATGGCGGTGTGTGGGAGCAGCAGCCAGCCTCCAGCGTTCAGCCAGCATCCATCAGCTGATGGCGGTGTGAAGGAGCTGCAGCCAGCCTCCAGCAGGTCATGGTGGGGTGGAGGAGCAGCAGCCAGCCTCCAGCAGCTGATGGCGGGTTGCAGGAGCTGCAGCCAGCCTCCAGCAAATGATGGCGGGGTGCAGGAGCTGCAGGCAGCCTCCAGCAGCTGATGGCGGGGTGCAGGAGCAGCAGGCAGCCTCCAGCTGCTGATGACGGGGTGCAGGAGCTGCAACCAGCCTCCAGCTGGTGATGGTGGGGTGGAGGAGCTGCAGCCAGCCTCGAACAGCTGATGGCAGGGTGCAGGAGCAGCAGCCAGCCTCCAGCAGCTGATGGCGGGGCGCAGGAGCTGCAGGCAGCCTCCAGCAGCTGATGGCGGGGTGCAGGAGCAGCAGCCAGCCTCCAGCTGGTGATGGCGGGGTGAAGGAGCTGCAGCCAGCCACCAGCAGCTGATGGCGGGGTGCAGGAGCTGCAGGCAGCCTCCAGCAGCTGATGGCGGGGTGCAGGAGCTGCAGGCAGCCTCCAGCAGCTGATGGCGGGGTGGAGGAGCTGCAGCCAGCGTCCAGCAGCTGATGGTGGGGTGGAGGAGCTGCAGCCAGCGTCCAGCAGCTGATGGTTGGGTGGAGGAGCAGCAGCCAGCCTCCAGCAGCTGATGGCGGGGTGCAGGAGCAGCAGCCAGCCTCCAGCAGCTGATGGCGGGGTGGAGGAGCTGCAGCCAGCCTCCAGCAGCCAGCCTCCAGCTAGTGATGGCGGGGTGGAGAAGCAGGCAGCCTCCATCAGCTGATGGCGGGGTGGAGGAGCAGAAGCCAGCCTCCAGCTGGTGATGGCGGGGTGCAGGAGCTGCAGGCAGCCTCCAGCAGCTGATGGCGGGGTGGAGGAGCTGCAGCCAGCCTCCAGCAGCCAGCCTCCAGCTAGTGATGGCGGGGTGGAGAAGCAGGCAGCCTCCATCAGCTGATGGCGGGGTGGAGGAGCAGAAGCCAGCCTCCAGCAGCTGATGGCGGGGTGCAGGAGGTGCAGGCAGCCTCCAGCAGCTGATGGCGGGGTGCAGGAGCAGCAGGCAGCCTCCAGCAGCTGATGGCGGGGTGCAGGAGCTGCAACCAGCCTCCAGCTGGTGATGGCGGGGTGGAGGAGCTGCAGCCAGCCTCCAGCAGCCAGCCCCCAGCAGCTGATGGCGGGGTGGAGGAGCAGAAGCCAGCCTCCAGCAGCTGATGGTGGGGTGCAGGAGCTGCAGCCAGCCTCCAGCAGCCAGCCTCCAGCTGGTGATGGCGGGGTGGAGGAGCAGCAGCAGACAGCCTCCAGCAGCCAGCCAGCCTCCAGGAGCTGATGGCGGTGTGTGGGAGCAGCAGCCAGCCTCCAGCGTTCAGCCAGCATCCATCAGCTGATGGCGGTGTGAAGGAGCTGCAGCCAGCCTCCAGCAGGTCATGGTGGGGTGGAGGAGCAGCAGCCAGCCTCCAGCAGCTGATGGCGGGTTGCAGGAGCTGCAGCCAGCCTCCAGCAAATGATGGCGGGGTGCAGGAGCTGCAGGCAGCCTCCAGCAGCTGATGGCGGGGTGCAGGAGCAGCAGGCAGCCTCCAGCTGCTGATGACGGGGTGCAGGAGCTGCAACCAGCCTCCAGCTGGTGATGGTGGGGTGGAGGAGCTGCAGCCAGCCTCGAACAGCTGATGGCAGGGTGCAGGAGCAGCAGCCAGCCTCCAGCAGCTGATGGCGGGGCGCAGGAGCTGCAGGCAGCCTCCAGCAGCTGATGGCGGGGTGCAGGAGCAGCAGCCAGCCTCCAGCTGGTGATGGCGGGGTGAAGGAGCTGCAGCCAGCCACCAGCAGCTGATGGCGGGGTGAAGGAGCTGCAGCCAGCCACCAGCAGCTGATGGCGGGGTGGAGGAGCTGCAGCCAGCGTCCAGCAGCTGATGGTTGGGTGGTGGAGGAGCAGCAGCCATCCTCCAGCAGCTGATGGCGGGGTGCAGGAGCAGCAGCCAGCGTCCAGCAGCTGATGGTTGGGTGGAGGAGCAGCAGCCAGCCTCCAGCAGCTGCTGGCGGGGTGCAGGAGCAGCAGCCAGCCTCCAGCAGCTGATGGCGGGGTGCAGGAGCTGCAGGCAGCCTCCAGCAGCTGATGGCGGTGTGCAGGAGCTGCAGCCAGCCTCCAGCAGCTGATGGCGGGGTGCAGGGGCTGCAGGCAGCCTCCAGCAGCTGATGGCGGGGTGCAGGAGCTGCAACCAGCCTCCAGCTGGTGATGGCGGGGTGGAGGAGCAGCAGCCAGCCTCCAGCAGCCAGCCTCCAGCTGCTGATGGCGGGGTGGAGGAACAGAAGCCTCCAGCAGCTGATGGCAGGGTGCAGGAGCAGCAGCCAGCCTCCAGCTGGTGATGGCGGGGTGGAGGAGCTGAAACCTGGGTCGGACCTGGTCTGCAGCAGGGCCCATTACCACTCAGAAGCTGATGGCAGTGTGTGTTTAGGTCCCTGCGGGGTGGATGAGCTGAAACCTGGGTCAGACTTGGTGTGCAGCAGGGCTCAGCACCCTCCAGAAGCCGATGACAGTGTGTCTTTAACTCCCTGCCTGGTGGGAGAGCTGAAAGCTGGGTCGGACCTGGTCTTTAGCAGAGCTCAGCAGCCTCCAGAAGCTGATGGCAGTGTGTGTTTCATCCCCTGCGGGGTGGGAGAGCTGAAACGTGGGTCGGACCTGGTCTGCAGCAGGGCCCATCACCATCCAGAAGCTGACGGCGGTGTGTGTTTAAGTCCCTGCGGGGTGGGAGAGCCATAACCTGGGTCGGACCTGGTCTGCAGCAGAGCTCAGCAGCCTCCAGAACCTGATGGCAGTGTGTCTTTAATCCACTGCGGGGTGCAGGAGCTGAAACCTGGGTCGGACCTGGTCTGCAGCAGGGCTCAGCAGCCAGCAGAAGGTGACGGCAGTGTGTGTTTAGTTCCCTGCGGGGTGCAGGAGCTGAAACCTGGGTCGGACCTGGTCTGCAGCAGAGCTCAGCAGCCAGCAGAAGGTGATGGCAGTGTGTGTTTAAGTCCCTGCCTGGTGGGAGAGCTGAAACCTGGGTCGGACCTGGTCTATAGAAGAGCTCAGCAGCCTCCAGAAGCTGATGGCAGTGTGTGTGTTTTGGTCCCTGCGGGGTGCAGGAGCAGGAACCCGGGTCGGACCTGGTCTATAGCGGAGCTCAGCAGCCTCCAGCAGCTGATGGCAGTGTGTGTTTAATTCCCTGCCTGGTGGGAGAGCTGTAACCCGGGTCGGACTTGGTCTGCAGCAGGGCCCATCACCATCCAGAAGCTGATGGCAGTGTGTCTTTAATTCCCTGCGGGGTGGAGGAGCAGAAACCTGGGTCGGACCTGGTCTATAGCAGAGCTCAGCAGCCTCCAGAAGCTGATGGCAGTGTGTGTTCAAGTCCCTGCGGGGTGGGAGAGCTGAAACCTGGGTCGGACCTGGTCTATAGAAGAGCTCAGCAGCCTCCAGCAGCTGATGGCAGTGTGTGTTTAAGTCCCTGCGGGGTGGGAGAGCTATATCCCGGGTCGGACCTGGTCTATAGCAGAGCTCAGCAGCCTCCAGCAGCTGATGGCAGTGTGTGTTTAAGTCCCTGCGGGGTGGGAGAGCTGAAACCTCGGTCGGACCTGGTCTATGGCAGAGCTCAGCAGCCTCCAGAAGCTGATGGCAGCGTGCCTCTAAGTCCCTGCCTGGTGGGAGAGCTGAAACCTGGGTCGGACATGGTCTGCAGCAGGGCTCGGCAGCCTCCAGCAGCTGATGGCAGTGTGTCTTTAAGTCCCTGCCTGGTGGGAGAGCTGAAACCTGGGTCGGACCTGGTCTATAGCAGAGCTCAGCAGCCTCCAGCAGCTGATGGCAGTGTGTGTTTAAGTCCCTGCCTGGTGTGAGAGCTGAAACCTGGGTCGGACCTGGTCTATAGAAGAGCTCAGCAGCCTCCAGCAGCTGATGGCAGTGTGTCTTTAAGTCACTGCCTGGTGGGAGAGCTGAAACCTGGGTCGGACCTGGTCTATAGTAGAGCTCAGCAGCCTCCAGCAGCTGATTGCAGTGTGTGTTTAAGTCCCTGCCTGGTGGGAGAGCTGATATCCGGGTCGGACCTGGTCCACAGCAGGGCCCATCACCCTCCAGAAGCTGGTGGCAGTGTGTGTTTAAGTCCCTGCGGGGTGCAGGAGCAGAAACCTGGGTGGGACCTGGTCTGCAGCAGAGCTCGGCAGCCTCCAGCAGCTGATGGCAGTGAGTGTTTAAGTCCCTGCGGGGTGGGAGAGCTATATCCCGGGTCAGACCTGGTCTAAAGCAGGGCCCATCACCCTCCAGAAGCTGGTGGCAGTGTGTGTTTAAGTCCCTGCGGGGTGGAGGAGCAGAAACCTGGGTCGGACCCGGTCTACAGCAGAGCTCAGCAGCCCCCAGAAGCTGATGGCAGTGTGTGTGTGTGTGTGTGTGTTTAAGTCTCTGCCTGGTTGGAGAGCCGATACCTGGGTCGGACCTGGTCTGCAGCAGGGCTCAGCAGCCTCCAGAAGCTGATGGCAGTGTGTCTTTCATTCCCTGCGGGGTGCAGGAGCAGAAACCTGGGTCGGACCTGGTCTATAGCGGAGCTCAGCAGCCTCCAGCAGCTGATGGCAGTGTGTGTGTTAAAGACCCTGCGGGGTGGGAGAGCTGAAACCTGGGTCGGACCTGGTCTGCAGCAGGGCTCAGCAGCCCCCAGAAGCTGATGGCTGTGTGTGTTTAAGTCCCTGCGGGGTGGGAGAGCTGAAACCTGGGTCGGACCTGGCCCGCAGCAGGGCCCATCACCCTCCAGAAGCTGATGGCGGTGTGGGTTTAAGTCCCTGCGGGGTTGAGGAGCTGAAACCTGGGTCGGACCTGGTCTGCAGCAGGGCCCATCACCATCCAGAAGCTGATGGCTGTGTGTGTTTAAGTCCCAGGGGGGTGGGAGAGCCATAACCTGGGTCGGACCTGGTCTGCAGCAGGGCTCAGCAGCCTCCAGTTGCAGATGGCAGTGTGTGTTTAGTTCCCTGCGGGGTGCAGGAGCTGAAACCTGGGTCGGACCTGGTCTATAGCAGAGCTCAGCAGCCTCCAGAAGCTGATGGCAGTGTGTCTTCAATTCCCTGCGGGGTGCAGGAGCTGATACCTGGGTCGGACCTGGTCTGCAGCAGGGCCCATCACCATCCAGACGCTGATGGCAGTGTGTGTTTAAGTCCTAGTGGGCTGCAGGAGCTGAAACCTGGGTCGGA
Organism: Nothobranchius furzeri; assembly: GCF_043380555.1. NCBI lineage: Eukaryota > Metazoa > Chordata > Actinopteri > Cyprinodontiformes > Nothobranchiidae > Nothobranchius > Nothobranchius furzeri. The sequence goes on from NW_027223101.1 coordinate 87,775, forward strand.
CCTGCTCTATAGTAGAGCTCAGCAGCCTCCAGAAGCTGATGGCAGTGTGTCTTTAAGTCCCTGCGGGGTGGGATAGCTGAAACCTGGGTCGGACCTGGTCTGCAGCAGGGCCCATCACCATCCAGACGCTGATGGCAGTGTGTGTTTAAGTCCTAGTGGGCTGCAGGAGCTGAAACCTGGGTCGGACCTGCTCTATAGTAGAGCTCAGCAGCCTCCAGAAGCTGATGGCAGTGTGTCTTTAAGTCCCTGCGGGGTGGGATAGCTGAAACCTGGGTCGGACCTGGTCTGCAGCAGGGCCCATCACCCTCCAGAAGCTGTTGGCAGTGTGTCTTCCATTCCTAGTGGGGCAGGGGAGCAAAGACCTGGGCAGAGGAGCGCCTGTCTGCATCCGATCCGGCCCCTCAGCAGCCCGCCGTGAGCCTTAGAGAACCCCCCCCCCCCCCCCAGCGGGCTCCAGGAACCGGGCCCTGCGTCGGACCCAGCTCAGTAAGGCCCTCCCTCGGGCCCTGCAGCAGGTGGCCCCGTCTATGCAGTCGAAAACCCCGCGAAAATCGGTGTAGAAACGCCCGAGAGGCGTGGTGCGGTTCCCCCGGCCGGTACCGGGTCCGGACCGGTCCGGAAGTCCACCCAGAACACTGCCTGGGGCTTCTGGGCGGCTCCCCAGGCGCAGGCAGTCGAAAACCGCGTGAAAATCGGTTCAGAATTGACAAAACGGCGACCTCGTCGCTCCAAAAACTAAGTCCAAACTAAGCCTTTCGCTTATCGCTTAACGCTTAAGGCGGTCGGCCTTATGGCCAGTAAATGAAAAGTGCCTGCGCCCCTGGAGGTTTTGGAAGGTGCGAGCGATGACCATGCTCGGGTTAGTAGGTGAGGCCATCGGAAAACCAGCGTGAGTTGGCGGGTTTGGGTGGCAATCTATTCCAGGCAGAGTCGACTATCTCTGGGCATCAATTTTGGGATTTTTCCGGCTCTGGTTCTGGGAGAAACGCAGGGGCAAAGTGCACGAGCCGCGGCCGATTTTGGTGGCCTGTCCCTGGGCACAAAGTCTGAGGAGTGTGGGCCTGGTTCTCCGAAAAATACCAGTCTGCTGGAGCTCACTCCCATGGCTCCAGGGGGCACGGCACACCCCCCGGTAGCCGACCAAAGTGCTCTACTCGGGCCAGACTCGGACCCACGACCCGGGGTGAGAACCACAACTACTGGTCATCCTTTTGACCTCCAGGGGGCGCGGCAGAGCCTCCCCAGTCCGACGCAAGTGCCCCACTTGGGCCATACTCAGACCCACGGCCCGGGGCGAGAACCACAACTACTGGTCATCCTTTAGACCTCCAGGGGGCCCGGCACAGCCTCCCTAGACCGACACAAGTGCTCCACTTGGGCTGTACTCTGACCCAAGTCCCGGTGCGAGAACCACAACTACTGGTCATCCTTTAGACCTCCAGGGGGCCCGGCACAGCCTCCCTAGGCCGACACAAGTGCTCCACTTGGGCTATACTCTGACCCAAGTCCCGGGGCGAGAACCACAACTACTGGTCATCCTTTTGACCTCATGGTCATCCTTTAGATCTCCAGGGGGCCCGGCACAGCCTCCCTAGGCCGACACAAGTGCTCCACTTGGGCTATACTCTGA
>NW_027223102.1:10000-22500 GCF_043380555.1 Nothobranchius furzeri
AACTTGAGCCTGGGTGGGTGGTTGTGCATCCAGGGCGGGCAGGGAGAGGTGAGACGTGGGCCTGGGCTGGTCGTCAGCGGTTCACCACAGGCAGCTGGTGGCGGTGTGGCTGAGCAGAAGCCTCCAGCAGGTGATGGCGGGGTGGGGGAGCAGCAGCCAGCCTCAAGCAGCCAGCCTCCAGCTGCTGATGGTGGGGTGGAGGAACAGAAGCCTCCAGCTGGTGATGTCAGGGTGGAGGAGCAGCAGCCAGCCTCCAACGGCTGATGGTGGGGTGGAGGAGCTGCAGCCAGCCTCCAGCAGCTGATGGCGGGGTGCAGGAGCAGCAGCCAGCCTCCAGCTGGTGATGGCGGGGTGAAGGAGCTGCAGCCAGCCACCAGCAGCTGATGGCGGGGTGCAGGAGCAGCAGCCAGCCACCAGCAGCTGATGGCGGGGTGGAGGAGCTGCAGCCAGCGTCCAGCAGCTGATGGTTGGGTGGTGGAGGAGCAGCAGCCAGCCTCCAGCAGCTGCTGGCGGGGTGCAGGAGCAGCAGCCAGCCTCCAGCAGCTGGTGGCGGGGTGGAGGAGCAGAAGCCAGCCTCCAGCAGCTGATGGCGGGGTGCAGGAGCAGAAGCCAGCCTCCAGCTGGTGATGGCGGGGTGAAGGAGCTGCAGCCAGCCTCCAGCAGCCAGCCTCCAGCTGGTGATGGCGGGGCGGAGGAGCAGGCAGCCTCCATCAGCTGATGGCGGGGTGTAGGAGCAGCAGCCAGCCTCCAGCTGGTGATGGCGGGGAGGAGGAGCAGCAGCAGCCAGCCTCCAGCAGCCAGCCAGCCTCCAGCAGCTGATGGCGGTGTGTGGGAGCAGCAGCCAGCCTCCAGCGGCCAGCCAGCCTCCAGCAGCTGATGGCGGGGTGGAGGAGCTGCAGCCAGCGTCCATCAGCTGATGGCGGGGTGGAAGAGCAGCAGGCAGCCTCCAGCTGGTGATGGCGGGGTGGAGGAGCTGCAGCCAGCGTCCAGCAGCTGATGGCGGGGTGCAGGAGCAGCAGCCAGCCTCCAGCAGCTGATGGCGGGGTGGAGGAGCTGCAGCCAGCCTCCAGCAGCCAGCCTCCAGCTAGTGATGGCGGGGTGGAGAAGCAGGCAGCCTCCGTCAGCTGATGGCGGGGTGGAGGAGCAGAAGCCAGCCTCCAGCAGCTGATGGCGGGGTGCAGGAGCTGCAGCCAGCGTCCAGCAGCTGATGGTGGGGTGGAGGAGCTGCAGCCAGCCTCCAGCAGCCAGCCTCCAGCTAGTGATGGCGGGGTGGAGAAGCAGGCAGCCTCCGTCAGCTGATGGCGGGGTGGAGGAGCAGAAGCCAGCCTCCAGCAGCTGATGGCGGGGTGCAGGAGCTGCAGCCAGCGTCCAGCAGCTGATGGTGGGGTGGAGGAGCTGCAGCCAGCGTCCAGCAGCTGATGGTGGGGTGGAGGAGCTGCAGCCAGCCTCCAGCAGCCAGCCTCCAGCAGCTGATGGCGGGGTGCAGGAGCAGCAGCCAGCCTCCAGCAGCTGATGGCGGGGTGCAGGAGCAGCAGGCAGCCTCCAGCAGCTGATGGCGGGGTGGAGGAGCAGAAGCCAGCCTCCAGCAGCTGATGGCGGGGTGCAGGAGCTGCAGCCAGCGTCCAGCAGCTGATGGTGGGGTGGAGGAGCTGCAGCCAGCGTCCAGCAGCTGATGGTTGGGTGGAGGAGCAGCAGCCAGCCTCCAGCAGCCAGCCTCCAGCTAGTGATGGCGGGGTGGAGAAGCAGGCAGCCTCCATCAGCTGATGGCGGGGTGGAGGAGCAGAAGCCAGCCTCCAGCTGGTGATGGCGGGGTGCAGGAGCTGCAGGCAGCCTCCAGCAGCTGATGGCGGGGTGCAGGAGCTGCAGGCAGCCTCCAGCAGCTGATGGCGGGGTGGAGGAGCTGCAGCCAGCGTCCAGCAGCTGATGGTGGGGTGGAGGAGCTGCAGCCAGCGTCCAGCAGCTGATGGTTGGGTGGAGGAGCAGCAGCCAGCCTCCAGCAGCTGATGGCGGGGTGCAGGAGCAGCAGCCAGCCTCCAGCAGCTGATGGCGGGGTGGAGGAGCTGCAGCCAGCCTCCAGCAGCCAGCCTCCAGCTAGTGATGGCGGGGTGGAGAAGCAGGCAGCCTCCATCAGCTGATGGCGGGGTGGAGGAGCAGAAGCCAGCCTCCAGCTGGTGATGGCGGGGTGCAGGAGCTGCAGGCAGCCTCCAGCAGCTGATGGCGGGGTGGAGGAGCTGCAGCCAGCCTCCAGCAGCCAGCCTCCAGCTAGTGATGGCGGGGTGGAGAAGCAGGCAGCCTCCATCAGCTGATGGCGGGGTGGAGGAGCAGAAGCCAGCCTCCAGCAGCTGATGGCGGGGTGCAGGAGGTGCAGGCAGCCTCCAGCAGCTGATGGCGGGGTGCAGGAGCAGCAGGCAGCCTCCAGCAGCTGATGGCGGGGTGCAGGAGCTGCAACCAGCCTCCAGCTGGTGATGGCGGGGTGGAGGAGCTGCAGCCAGCCTCCAGCAGCCAGCCCCCAGCAGCTGATGGCGGGGTGGAGGAGCAGAAGCCAGCCTCCAGCAGCTGATGGTGGGGTGCAGGAGCTGCAGCCAGCCTCCAGCAGCCAGCCTCCAGCTGGTGATGGCGGGGTGGAGGAGCAGCAGCAGACAGCCTCCAGCAGCCAGCCAGCCTCCAGGAGCTGATGGCGGTGTGTGGGAGCAGCAGCCAGCCTCCAGCGTTCAGCCAGCATCCATCAGCTGATGGCGGTGTGAAGGAGCTGCAGCCAGCCTCCAGCAGGTCATGGTGGGGTGGAGGAGCAGCAGCCAGCCTCCAGCAGCTGATGGCGGGTTGCAGGAGCTGCAGCCAGCCTCCAGCAAATGATGGCGGGGTGCAGGAGCTGCAGGCAGCCTCCAGCAGCTGATGGCGGGGTGCAGGAGCAGCAGGCAGCCTCCAGCTGCTGATGACGGGGTGCAGGAGCTGCAACCAGCCTCCAGCTGGTGATGGTGGGGTGGAGGAGCTGCAGCCAGCCTCGAACAGCTGATGGCAGGGTGCAGGAGCAGCAGCCAGCCTCCAGCAGCTGATGGCGGGGCGCAGGAGCTGCAGGCAGCCTCCAGCAGCTGATGGCGGGGTGCAGGAGCAGCAGCCAGCCTCCAGCTGGTGATGGCGGGGTGAAGGAGCTGCAGCCAGCCACCAGCAGCTGATGGCGGGGTGCAGGAGCTGCAGGCAGCCTCCAGCAGCTGATGGCGGGGTGCAGGAGCTGCAGGCAGCCTCCAGCAGCTGATGGCGGGGTGGAGGAGCTGCAGCCAGCGTCCAGCAGCTGATGGTGGGGTGGAGGAGCTGCAGCCAGCGTCCAGCAGCTGATGGTTGGGTGGAGGAGCAGCAGCCAGCCTCCAGCAGCTGATGGCGGGGTGCAGGAGCAGCAGCCAGCCTCCAGCAGCTGATGGCGGGGTGGAGGAGCTGCAGCCAGCCTCCAGCAGCCAGCCTCCAGCTAGTGATGGCGGGGTGGAGAAGCAGGCAGCCTCCATCAGCTGATGGCGGGGTGGAGGAGCAGAAGCCAGCCTCCAGCTGGTGATGGCGGGGTGCAGGAGCTGCAGGCAGCCTCCAGCAGCTGATGGCGGGGTGGAGGAGCTGCAGCCAGCCTCCAGCAGCCAGCCTCCAGCTAGTGATGGCGGGGTGGAGAAGCAGGCAGCCTCCATCAGCTGATGGCGGGGTGGAGGAGCAGAAGCCAGCCTCCAGCAGCTGATGGCGGGGTGCAGGAGGTGCAGGCAGCCTCCAGCAGCTGATGGCGGGGTGCAGGAGCAGCAGGCAGCCTCCAGCAGCTGATGGCGGGGTGCAGGAGCTGCAACCAGCCTCCAGCTGGTGATGGCGGGGTGGAGGAGCTGCAGCCAGCCTCCAGCAGCCAGCCCCCAGCAGCTGATGGCGGGGTGGAGGAGCAGAAGCCAGCCTCCAGCAGCTGATGGTGGGGTGCAGGAGCTGCAGCCAGCCTCCAGCAGCCAGCCTCCAGCTGGTGATGGCGGGGTGGAGGAGCAGCAGCAGACAGCCTCCAGCAGCCAGCCAGCCTCCAGGAGCTGATGGCGGTGTGTGGGAGCAGCAGCCAGCCTCCAGCGTTCAGCCAGCATCCATCAGCTGATGGCGGTGTGAAGGAGCTGCAGCCAGCCTCCAGCAGGTCATGGTGGGGTGGAGGAGCAGCAGCCAGCCTCCAGCAGCTGATGGCGGGTTGCAGGAGCTGCAGCCAGCCTCCAGCAAATGATGGCGGGGTGCAGGAGCTGCAGGCAGCCTCCAGCAGCTGATGGCGGGGTGCAGGAGCAGCAGGCAGCCTCCAGCTGCTGATGACGGGGTGCAGGAGCTGCAACCAGCCTCCAGCTGGTGATGGTGGGGTGGAGGAGCTGCAGCCAGCCTCGAACAGCTGATGGCAGGGTGCAGGAGCAGCAGCCAGCCTCCAGCAGCTGATGGCGGGGCGCAGGAGCTGCAGGCAGCCTCCAGCAGCTGATGGCGGGGTGCAGGAGCAGCAGCCAGCCTCCAGCTGGTGATGGCGGGGTGAAGGAGCTGCAGCCAGCCACCAGCAGCTGATGGCGGGGTGAAGGAGCTGCAGCCAGCCACCAGCAGCTGATGGCGGGGTGGAGGAGCTGCAGCCAGCGTCCAGCAGCTGATGGTTGGGTGGTGGAGGAGCAGCAGCCAGCCTCCAGCAGCTGATGGCGGGGTGCAGGAGCAGCAGCCAGCGTCCAGCAGCTGATGGTTGGGTGGAGGAGCAGCAGCCAGCCTCCAGCAGCTGCTGGCGGGGTGCAGGAGCAGCAGCCAGCCTCCAGCAGCTGATGGCGGGGTGCAGGAGCTGCAGGCAGCCTCCAGCAGCTGATGGCGGTGTGCAGGAGCTGCAGCCAGCCTCCAGCAGCTGATGGCGGGGTGCAGGGGCTGCAGGCAGCCTCCAGCAGCTGATGGCGGGGTGCAGGAGCTGCAACCAGCCTCCAGCTGGTGATGGCGGGGTGGAGGAGCAGCAGCCAGCCTCCAGCAGCCAGCCTCCAGCTGCTGATGGCGGGGTGGAGGAACAGAAGCCTCCAGCAGCTGATGGCAGGGTGCAGGAGCAGCAGCCAGCCTCCAGCTGGTGATGGCGGGGTGGAGGAGCTGAAACCTGGGTCGGACCTGGTCTGCAGCAGGGCCCATTACCACTCAGAAGCTGATGGCAGTGTGTGTTTAGGTCCCTGCGGGGTGGATGAGCTGAAACCTGGGTCAGACTTGGTGTGCAGCAGGGCTCAGCACCCTCCAGAAGCCGATGACAGTGTGTCTTTAACTCCCTGCCTGGTGGGAGAGCTGAAAGCTGGGTCGGACCTGGTCTTTAGCAGAGCTCAGCAGCCTCCAGAAGCTGATGGCAGTGTGTGTTTCATCCCCTGCGGGGTGGGAGAGCTGAAACGTGGGTCGGACCTGGTCTGCAGCAGGGCCCATCACCATCCAGAAGCTGACGGCGGTGTGTGTTTAAGTCCCTGCGGGGTGGGAGAGCCATAACCTGGGTCGGACCTGGTCTGCAGCAGAGCTCAGCAGCCTCCAGAACCTGATGGCAGTGTGTCTTTAATCCACTGCGGGGTGCAGGAGCTGAAACCTGGGTCGGACCTGGTCTGCAGCAGGGCTCAGCAGCCAGCAGAAGGTGACGGCAGTGTGTGTTTAGTTCCCTGCGGGGTGCAGGAGCTGAAACCTGGGTCGGACCTGGTCTGCAGCAGAGCTCAGCAGCCAGCAGAAGGTGATGGCAGTGTGTGTTTAAGTCCCTGCCTGGTGGGAGAGCTGAAACCTGGGTCGGACCTGGTCTATAGAAGAGCTCAGCAGCCTCCAGAAGCTGATGGCAGTGTGTGTGTTTTGGTCCCTGCGGGGTGCAGGAGCAGGAACCCGGGTCGGACCTGGTCTATAGCGGAGCTCAGCAGCCTCCAGCAGCTGATGGCAGTGTGTGTTTAATTCCCTGCCTGGTGGGAGAGCTGTAACCCGGGTCGGACTTGGTCTGCAGCAGGGCCCATCACCATCCAGAAGCTGATGGCAGTGTGTCTTTAATTCCCTGCGGGGTGGAGGAGCAGAAACCTGGGTCGGACCTGGTCTATAGCAGAGCTCAGCAGCCTCCAGAAGCTGATGGCAGTGTGTGTTCAAGTCCCTGCGGGGTGGGAGAGCTGAAACCTGGGTCGGACCTGGTCTATAGAAGAGCTCAGCAGCCTCCAGCAGCTGATGGCAGTGTGTGTTTAAGTCCCTGCGGGGTGGGAGAGCTATATCCCGGGTCGGACCTGGTCTATAGCAGAGCTCAGCAGCCTCCAGCAGCTGATGGCAGTGTGTGTTTAAGTCCCTGCGGGGTGGGAGAGCTGAAACCTCGGTCGGACCTGGTCTATGGCAGAGCTCAGCAGCCTCCAGAAGCTGATGGCAGCGTGCCTCTAAGTCCCTGCCTGGTGGGAGAGCTGAAACCTGGGTCGGACATGGTCTGCAGCAGGGCTCGGCAGCCTCCAGCAGCTGATGGCAGTGTGTCTTTAAGTCCCTGCCTGGTGGGAGAGCTGAAACCTGGGTCGGACCTGGTCTATAGCAGAGCTCAGCAGCCTCCAGCAGCTGATGGCAGTGTGTGTTTAAGTCCCTGCCTGGTGTGAGAGCTGAAACCTGGGTCGGACCTGGTCTATAGAAGAGCTCAGCAGCCTCCAGCAGCTGATGGCAGTGTGTCTTTAAGTCACTGCCTGGTGGGAGAGCTGAAACCTGGGTCGGACCTGGTCTATAGTAGAGCTCAGCAGCCTCCAGCAGCTGATTGCAGTGTGTGTTTAAGTCCCTGCCTGGTGGGAGAGCTGATATCCGGGTCGGACCTGGTCCACAGCAGGGCCCATCACCCTCCAGAAGCTGGTGGCAGTGTGTGTTTAAGTCCCTGCGGGGTGCAGGAGCAGAAACCTGGGTGGGACCTGGTCTGCAGCAGAGCTCGGCAGCCTCCAGCAGCTGATGGCAGTGAGTGTTTAAGTCCCTGCGGGGTGGGAGAGCTATATCCCGGGTCAGACCTGGTCTAAAGCAGGGCCCATCACCCTCCAGAAGCTGGTGGCAGTGTGTGTTTAAGTCCCTGCGGGGTGGAGGAGCAGAAACCTGGGTCGGACCCGGTCTACAGCAGAGCTCAGCAGCCCCCAGAAGCTGATGGCAGTGTGTGTGTGTGTGTGTGTGTTTAAGTCTCTGCCTGGTTGGAGAGCCGATACCTGGGTCGGACCTGGTCTGCAGCAGGGCTCAGCAGCCTCCAGAAGCTGATGGCAGTGTGTCTTTCATTCCCTGCGGGGTGCAGGAGCAGAAACCTGGGTCGGACCTGGTCTATAGCGGAGCTCAGCAGCCTCCAGCAGCTGATGGCAGTGTGTGTGTTAAAGACCCTGCGGGGTGGGAGAGCTGAAACCTGGGTCGGACCTGGTCTGCAGCAGGGCTCAGCAGCCCCCAGAAGCTGATGGCTGTGTGTGTTTAAGTCCCTGCGGGGTGGGAGAGCTGAAACCTGGGTCGGACCTGGCCCGCAGCAGGGCCCATCACCCTCCAGAAGCTGATGGCGGTGTGGGTTTAAGTCCCTGCGGGGTTGAGGAGCTGAAACCTGGGTCGGACCTGGTCTGCAGCAGGGCCCATCACCATCCAGAAGCTGATGGCTGTGTGTGTTTAAGTCCCAGGGGGGTGGGAGAGCCATAACCTGGGTCGGACCTGGTCTGCAGCAGGGCTCAGCAGCCTCCAGTTGCAGATGGCAGTGTGTGTTTAGTTCCCTGCGGGGTGCAGGAGCTGAAACCTGGGTCGGACCTGGTCTATAGCAGAGCTCAGCAGCCTCCAGAAGCTGATGGCAGTGTGTCTTCAATTCCCTGCGGGGTGCAGGAGCTGATACCTGGGTCGGACCTGGTCTGCAGCAGGGCCCATCACCATCCAGACGCTGATGGCAGTGTGTGTTTAAGTCCTAGTGGGCTGCAGGAGCTGAAACCTGGGTCGGACCTGCTCTATAGTAGAGCTCAGCAGCCTCCAGAAGCTGATGGCAGTGTGTCTTTAAGTCCCTGCGGGGTGGGATAGCTGAAACCTGGGTCGGACCTGGTCTGCAGCAGGGCCCATCACCATCCAGACGCTGATGGCAGTGTGTGTTTAAGTCCTAGTGGGCTGCAGGAGCTGAAACCTGGGTCGGACCTGCTCTATAGTAGAGCTCAGCAGCCTCCAGAAGCTGATGGCAGTGTGTCTTTAAGTCCCTGCGGGGTGGGATAGCTGAAACCTGGGTCGGACCTGGTCTGCAGCAGGGCCCATCACCCTCCAGAAGCTGTTGGCAGTGTGTCTTCCATTCCTAGTGGGGCAGGGGAGCAAAGACCTGGGCAGAGGAGCGCCTGTCTGCATCCGATCCGGCCCCTCAGCAGCCCGCCGTGAGCCTTAGAGAACCCCCCCCCCCCCCCAGCGGGCTCCAGGAACCGGGCCCTGCGTCGGACCCAGCTCAGTAAGGCCCTCCCTCGGGCCCTGCAGCAGGTGGCCCCGTCTATGCAGTCGAAAACCCCGCGAAAATCGGTGTAGAAACGCCCGAGAGGCGTGGTGCGGTTCCCCCGGCCGGTACCGGGTCCGGACCGGTCCGGAAGTCCACCCAGAACACTGCCTGGGGCTTCTGGGCGGCTCCCCAGGCGCAGGCAGTCGAAAACCGCGTGAAAATCGGTTCAGAATTGACAAAACGGCGACCTCGTCGCTCCAAAAACTAAGTCCAAACTAAGCCTTTCGCTTATCGCTTAACGCTTAAGGCGGTCGGCCTTATGGCCAGTAAATGAAAAGTGCCTGCGCCCCTGGAGGTTTTGGAAGGTGCGAGCGATGACCATGCTCGGGTTAGTAGGTGAGGCCATCGGAAAACCAGCGTGAGTTGGCGGGTTTGGGTGGCAATCTATTCCAGGCAGAGTCGACTATCTCTGGGCATCAATTTTGGGATTTTTCCGGCTCTGGTTCTGGGAGAAACGCAGGGGCAAAGTGCACGAGCCGCGGCCGATTTTGGTGGCCTGTCCCTGGGCACAAAGTCTGAGGAGTGTGGGCCTGGTTCTCCGAAAAATACCAGTCTGCTGGAGCTCACTCCCATGGCTCCAGGGGGCACGGCACACCCCCCGGTAGCCGACCAAAGTGCTCTACTCGGGCCAGACTCGGACCCACGACCCGGGGTGAGAACCACAACTACTGGTCATCCTTTTGACCTCCAGGGGGCGCGGCAGAGCCTCCCCAGTCCGACGCAAGTGCCCCACTTGGGCCATACTCAGACCCACGGCCCGGGGCGAGAACCACAACTACTGGTCATCCTTTAGACCTCCAGGGGGCCCGGCACAGCCTCCCTAGACCGACACAAGTGCTCCACTTGGGCTGTACTCTGACCCAAGTCCCGGTGCGAGAACCACAACTACTGGTCATCCTTTAGACCTCCAGGGGGCCCGGCACAGCCTCCCTAGGCCGACACAAGTGCTCCACTTGGGCTATACTCTGACCCAAGTCCCGGGGCGAGAACCACAACTACTGGTCATCCTTTTGACCTCATGGTCATCCTTTAGATCTCCAGGGGGCCCGGCACAGCCTCCCTAGGCCGACACAAGTGCTCCACTTGGGCTATACTCTGACCCAAGTCCCGGGGCGAGAACCACAACTACTGGTCATCCTTTAGACCTCCAGGGGGCACGGCACACCCCCCGGTAGCCGACCAAAGTGCTCTACTCGGGCCAGACTCGGACCCACGACCCGGGGTGAGAACCACAACTACTGGTCATCCTTTAGACCTCCAGGGGGCCCGGCACAGCCTCCCTAGTCCGACACAAGTGCTCCACTTGGGCTATACTCTGACCCAAGTCCCGGGGCGAGAACCACAACTACTGGTCATCCTTTAGACCTCCAGGGGGACCGGCACAGCCTCCCTAGACCGACACAAGTGCACCACTTGGGCCATACTCTGACCCAAGTCCCGGGGCGAGAACCACAACTACTGGTCATCCTTTTGACCTCATGGTCATCCTTTAGACCTCAAGGGGGCACGGCAGAGCCTCCCTAGTCCGACACAAGTGTCCCACTTGGGCTATACTATGACCCAAGTCCCGGGGCGAGAACCACAACTACTGGTCATCCTTTAGACCTCAAGGGGGCACGGCAGAGCCTCCCTAGTCCGACACAAGTGTCCCACTTGGGCCATACTCAGACCCACGGCCCGGGGCGAGAACCACAACTACTGGTCATCCTTTAGACCTCCAGGGGGCCCGGCACAGCCTCCCTAGTCCGACGCAAGTGCTCCACTTGGGCTGTACTCTGACCCAAGTCCCGGGGCGAGAACCACAACTAATGGTCATCCTTTAGACCTCCAGGGGGCACGGCACAGCCTCCCTAGTCCGACACAAGTGCTCCACTTGGGCTATACTCTGACCCAAGTCCCGGGGCGAGAACCACAACTACTGGTCATCCTTTAGACCTCCAGGGGGCACGGCAGAGCCTCCCTAGTCCGACACAAGTGTCCCACTTGGGCTATTCTCTGACCCAAGTCCCGGGGCGAGAACCACAACTACTGGTCATCCTTTAGACCTCCAGGGGGCACGACACAGCCTCCCTAGTCCGACCCAAGTGCTCCACTTGGGCTATACTATGACCCAAGTCCCGGGGCGAGAACCACAACTACTGGTCATCCTTTAGACCTCCAGGGGGCACGGCACAGCCTCCCTAGTCCGACACAAGTGCTCCACTTGGGCTATACTCTGACCCAAGTCCCGGGGCGAGAACCACAACTACTGGTCATCCTTTAGACCTCCAGGGGGCACGGCACAGCCTCCCTAGTCCGACACAAGTGCTCCACTTGGGCTATACTCTGACCCAAGTCCCGGGGCGAGAACCACAACTACTGGTCATCCTTTTGACCTCATGGTCATCCTTTAGACCTCCAGGGGGCCCGGCACAGCCTCCCTAGGCCGACACAAGTGCTCCACTTGGGCTATACTCTGACCCAAGTCCCGGGGCGAGAACCACAACTACTGGTCATCCTTTAGACCTCCAGGGGGCACGGCACAGCCTCCCTAGTCCGACACAAGTGCTCCACTTGGGCTATACTCTGACCCAAGTCCCGGGGCGAGAACCACAACTACTGGTCATCCTTTTGACCTCATGGTCATCCTTTAGACCTCCAGGGGGCCCGGCACAGCCTCCCTAGACCGACACAAGTGCTCCACTTGGGCTGTACTCTGACCCAAGTCCCGGTGCGAGAACCACAACTACTGGTCATCCTTTAGACCTCCAGGGGGCCCGGCACAGCCTCCCTAGGCCGACACAAGTGCTCCACTTGGGCTATACTCTGACCCAAGTCCCGGGGCGAGAACCACAACTACTGGTCATCCTTTTGACCTCATGGTCATCCTTTAGATCTCCAGGGGGCCCGGCACAGCCTCCCTAGGCCGACACAAGTGCTCCACTTGGGCTATACTCTGACCCAAGTCCCGGGGCGAGAACCACAACTACTGGTCATCCTTTAGACCTCCAGGGGGCACGGCACACCCCCCGGTAGCCGACCAAAGTGCTCTACTCGGGCCAGACTCGGACCCACGACCCGGGGTGAGAACCACAACTACTGGTCATCCTTTAGACCTCCAGGGGGCCCGGCACAGCCTCCCTAGTCCGACACAAGTGCTCCACTTGGGCTATACTCTGACCCAAGTCCCGGGGCGAGAACCACAACTACTGGTCATCCTTTAGACCTCCAGGGGGACCGGCACAGCCTCCCTAGACCGACACAAGTGCACCACTTGGGCCATACTCTGACCCAAGTCCCGGGGCGAGAACCACAACTACTGGTCATCCTTTTGACCTCATGGTCATCCTTTAGACCTCAAGGGGGCACGGCAGAGCCTCCCTAGTCCGACACAAGTGTCCCACTTGGGCTATACTATGACCCAAGTCCCGGGGCGAGAACCACAACTACTGGTCATCCTTTAGACCTCAAGGGGGCACGGCAGAGCCTCCCTAGTCCGACACAAGTGTCCCACTTGGGCCATACTCAGACCCACGGCCCGGGGCGAGAACCACAACTACTGGTCATCCTTTAGACCTCCAGGGGGCCCGGCACAGCCTCCCTAGTCCGACGCAAGTGCTCCACTTGGGCTGTACTCTGACCCAAGTCCCGGGGCGAGAACCACAACTAATGGTCATCCTTTAGACCTCCAGGGGGCACGGCACAGCCTCCCTAGTCCGACACAAGTGCTCCACTTGGGCTATACTCTGACCCAAGTCCCGGGGCGAGAACCACAACTACTGGTCATCCTTTAGACCTCCAGGGGGCACGGCAGAGCCTCCCTAGTCCGACACAAGTGTCCCACTTGGGCTATTCTCTGACCCAAGTCCCGGGGCGAGAACCACAACTACTGGTCATCCTTTAGACCTCCAGGGGGCACGACACAGCCTCCCTAGTCCGACCCAAGTGCTCCACTTGGGCTATACTATGACCCAAGTCCCGGGGCGAGAACCACAACTACTGGTCATCCTTTAGACCTCCAGGGGGCACGGCACAGCCTCCCTAGTCCGACACAAGTGCTCCACTTGGGCTATAC
>NW_027223102.1:35000-47500 GCF_043380555.1 Nothobranchius furzeri
CAGCTGATGGTGGGGTGGAGGAGCTGCAGCCAGCGTCCAGCAGCTGATGGTTGGGTGGAGGAGCAGCAGCCAGCCTCCAGCAGCTGATGGCGGGGTGCAGGAGCAGCAGCCAGCCTCCAGCAGCTGATGGCGGGGTGGAGGAGCTGCAGCCAGCCTCCAGCAGCCAGCCTCCAGCTAGTGATGGCGGGGTGGAGAAGCAGGCAGCCTCCATCAGCTGATGGCGGGGTGGAGGAGCAGAAGCCAGCCTCCAGCTGGTGATGGCGGGGTGCAGGAGCTGCAGGCAGCCTCCAGCAGCTGATGGCGGGGTGGAGGAGCTGCAGCCAGCCTCCAGCAGCCAGCCTCCAGCTAGTGATGGCGGGGTGGAGAAGCAGGCAGCCTCCATCAGCTGATGGCGGGGTGGAGGAGCAGAAGCCAGCCTCCAGCAGCTGATGGCGGGGTGCAGGAGGTGCAGGCAGCCTCCAGCAGCTGATGGCGGGGTGCAGGAGCAGCAGGCAGCCTCCAGCAGCTGATGGCGGGGTGCAGGAGCTGCAACCAGCCTCCAGCTGGTGATGGCGGGGTGGAGGAGCTGCAGCCAGCCTCCAGCAGCCAGCCCCCAGCAGCTGATGGCGGGGTGGAAGAGCAGCAGGCAGCCTCCAGCTGGTGATGGCGGGGTGGAGGAGCTGCAGCCAGCGTCCAGCAGCTGATGGCGGGGTGCAGGAGCAGCAGCCAGCCTCCAGCAGCTGATGGCGGGGTGGAGGAGCTGCAGCCAGCCTCCAGCAGCCAGCCTCCAGCTAGTGATGGCGGGGTGGAGAAGCAGGCAGCCTCCGTCAGCTGATGGCGGGGTGGAGGAGCAGAAGCCAGCCTCCAGCAGCTGATGGCGGGGTGCAGGAGCTGCAGCCAGCGTCCAGCAGCTGATGGTGGGGTGGAGGAGCTGCAGCCAGCCTCCAGCAGCCAGCCTCCAGCTAGTGATGGCGGGGTGGAGAAGCAGGCAGCCTCCGTCAGCTGATGGCGGGGTGGAGGAGCAGAAGCCAGCCTCCAGCAGCTGATGGCGGGGTGCAGGAGCTGCAGCCAGCGTCCAGCAGCTGATGGTGGGGTGGAGGAGCTGCAGCCAGCGTCCAGCAGCTGATGGTGGGGTGGAGGAGCTGCAGCCAGCCTCCAGCAGCCAGCCTCCAGCAGCTGATGGCGGGGTGCAGGAGCAGCAGCCAGCCTCCAGCAGCTGATGGCGGGGTGCAGGAGCAGCAGGCAGCCTCCAGCAGCTGATGGCGGGGTGGAGGAGCAGAAGCCAGCCTCCAGCAGCTGATGGCGGGGTGCAGGAGCTGCAGCCAGCGTCCAGCAGCTGATGGTGGGGTGGAGGAGCTGCAGCCAGCGTCCAGCAGCTGATGGTTGGGTGGAGGAGCAGCAGCCAGCCTCCAGCAGCCAGCCTCCAGCTAGTGATGGCGGGGTGGAGAAGCAGGCAGCCTCCATCAGCTGATGGCGGGGTGGAGGAGCAGAAGCCAGCCTCCAGCTGGTGATGGCGGGGTGCAGGAGCTGCAGGCAGCCTCCAGCAGCTGATGGCGGGGTGCAGGAGCTGCAGGCAGCCTCCAGCAGCTGATGGCGGGGTGGAGGAGCTGCAGCCAGCGTCCAGCAGCTGATGGTGGGGTGGAGGAGCTGCAGCCAGCGTCCAGCAGCTGATGGTTGGGTGGAGGAGCAGCAGCCAGCCTCCAGCAGCTGATGGCGGGGTGCAGGAGCAGCAGCCAGCCTCCAGCAGCTGATGGCGGGGTGGAGGAGCTGCAGCCAGCCTCCAGCAGCCAGCCTCCAGCTAGTGATGGCGGGGTGGAGAAGCAGGCAGCCTCCATCAGCTGATGGCGGGGTGGAGGAGCAGAAGCCAGCCTCCAGCTGGTGATGGCGGGGTGCAGGAGCTGCAGGCAGCCTCCAGCAGCTGATGGCGGGGTGGAGGAGCTGCAGCCAGCCTCCAGCAGCCAGCCTCCAGCTAGTGATGGCGGGGTGGAGAAGCAGGCAGCCTCCATCAGCTGATGGCGGGGTGGAGGAGCAGAAGCCAGCCTCCAGCAGCTGATGGCGGGGTGCAGGAGGTGCAGGCAGCCTCCAGCAGCTGATGGCGGGGTGCAGGAGCAGCAGGCAGCCTCCAGCAGCTGATGGCGGGGTGCAGGAGCTGCAACCAGCCTCCAGCTGGTGATGGCGGGGTGGAGGAGCTGCAGCCAGCCTCCAGCAGCCAGCCCCCAGCAGCTGATGGCGGGGTGGAGGAGCAGAAGCCAGCCTCCAGCAGCTGATGGTGGGGTGCAGGAGCTGCAGCCAGCCTCCAGCAGCCAGCCTCCAGCTGGTGATGGCGGGGTGGAGGAGCAGCAGCAGACAGCCTCCAGCAGCCAGCCAGCCTCCAGGAGCTGATGGCGGTGTGTGGGAGCAGCAGCCAGCCTCCAGCGTTCAGCCAGCATCCATCAGCTGATGGCGGTGTGAAGGAGCTGCAGCCAGCCTCCAGCAGGTCATGGTGGGGTGGAGGAGCAGCAGCCAGCCTCCAGCAGCTGATGGCGGGTTGCAGGAGCTGCAGCCAGCCTCCAGCAAATGATGGCGGGGTGCAGGAGCTGCAGGCAGCCTCCAGCAGCTGATGGCGGGGTGCAGGAGCAGCAGGCAGCCTCCAGCTGCTGATGACGGGGTGCAGGAGCTGCAACCAGCCTCCAGCTGGTGATGGTGGGGTGGAGGAGCTGCAGCCAGCCTCGAACAGCTGATGGCAGGGTGCAGGAGCAGCAGCCAGCCTCCAGCAGCTGATGGCGGGGCGCAGGAGCTGCAGGCAGCCTCCAGCAGCTGATGGCGGGGTGCAGGAGCAGCAGCCAGCCTCCAGCTGGTGATGGCGGGGTGAAGGAGCTGCAGCCAGCCACCAGCAGCTGATGGCGGGGTGCAGGAGCTGCAGGCAGCCTCCAGCAGCTGATGGCGGGGTGCAGGAGCTGCAGGCAGCCTCCAGCAGCTGATGGCGGGGTGGAGGAGCTGCAGCCAGCGTCCAGCAGCTGATGGTGGGGTGGAGGAGCTGCAGCCAGCGTCCAGCAGCTGATGGTTGGGTGGAGGAGCAGCAGCCAGCCTCCAGCAGCTGATGGCGGGGTGCAGGAGCAGCAGCCAGCCTCCAGCAGCTGATGGCGGGGTGGAGGAGCTGCAGCCAGCCTCCAGCAGCCAGCCTCCAGCTAGTGATGGCGGGGTGGAGAAGCAGGCAGCCTCCATCAGCTGATGGCGGGGTGGAGGAGCAGAAGCCAGCCTCCAGCTGGTGATGGCGGGGTGCAGGAGCTGCAGGCAGCCTCCAGCAGCTGATGGCGGGGTGGAGGAGCTGCAGCCAGCCTCCAGCAGCCAGCCTCCAGCTAGTGATGGCGGGGTGGAGAAGCAGGCAGCCTCCATCAGCTGATGGCGGGGTGGAGGAGCAGAAGCCAGCCTCCAGCAGCTGATGGCGGGGTGCAGGAGGTGCAGGCAGCCTCCAGCAGCTGATGGCGGGGTGCAGGAGCAGCAGGCAGCCTCCAGCAGCTGATGGCGGGGTGCAGGAGCTGCAACCAGCCTCCAGCTGGTGATGGCGGGGTGGAGGAGCTGCAGCCAGCCTCCAGCAGCCAGCCCCCAGCAGCTGATGGCGGGGTGGAGGAGCAGAAGCCAGCCTCCAGCAGCTGATGGTGGGGTGCAGGAGCTGCAGCCAGCCTCCAGCAGCCAGCCTCCAGCTGGTGATGGCGGGGTGGAGGAGCAGCAGCAGACAGCCTCCAGCAGCCAGCCAGCCTCCAGGAGCTGATGGCGGTGTGTGGGAGCAGCAGCCAGCCTCCAGCGTTCAGCCAGCATCCATCAGCTGATGGCGGTGTGAAGGAGCTGCAGCCAGCCTCCAGCAGGTCATGGTGGGGTGGAGGAGCAGCAGCCAGCCTCCAGCAGCTGATGGCGGGTTGCAGGAGCTGCAGCCAGCCTCCAGCAAATGATGGCGGGGTGCAGGAGCTGCAGGCAGCCTCCAGCAGCTGATGGCGGGGTGCAGGAGCAGCAGGCAGCCTCCAGCTGCTGATGACGGGGTGCAGGAGCTGCAACCAGCCTCCAGCTGGTGATGGTGGGGTGGAGGAGCTGCAGCCAGCCTCGAACAGCTGATGGCAGGGTGCAGGAGCAGCAGCCAGCCTCCAGCAGCTGATGGCGGGGCGCAGGAGCTGCAGGCAGCCTCCAGCAGCTGATGGCGGGGTGCAGGAGCAGCAGCCAGCCTCCAGCTGGTGATGGCGGGGTGAAGGAGCTGCAGCCAGCCACCAGCAGCTGATGGCGGGGTGAAGGAGCTGCAGCCAGCCACCAGCAGCTGATGGCGGGGTGGAGGAGCTGCAGCCAGCGTCCAGCAGCTGATGGTTGGGTGGTGGAGGAGCAGCAGCCAGCCTCCAGCAGCTGATGGCGGGGTGCAGGAGCAGCAGCCAGCGTCCAGCAGCTGATGGTTGGGTGGAGGAGCAGCAGCCAGCCTCCAGCAGCTGCTGGCGGGGTGCAGGAGCAGCAGCCAGCCTCCAGCAGCTGATGGCGGGGTGCAGGAGCTGCAGGCAGCCTCCAGCAGCTGATGGCGGTGTGCAGGAGCTGCAGCCAGCCTCCAGCAGCTGATGGCGGGGTGCAGGGGCTGCAGGCAGCCTCCAGCAGCTGATGGCGGGGTGCAGGAGCTGCAACCAGCCTCCAGCTGGTGATGGCGGGGTGGAGGAGCAGCAGCCAGCCTCCAGCAGCCAGCCTCCAGCTGCTGATGGCGGGGTGGAGGAA
Organism: Nothobranchius furzeri; assembly: GCF_043380555.1. NCBI lineage: Eukaryota > Metazoa > Chordata > Actinopteri > Cyprinodontiformes > Nothobranchiidae > Nothobranchius > Nothobranchius furzeri. The sequence continues at coordinate 39,702 of NW_027223102.1, forward strand.
CAGAAGCCTCCAGCAGCTGATGGCAGGGTGCAGGAGCAGCAGCCAGCCTCCAGCTGGTGATGGCGGGGTGGAGGAGCTGAAACCTGGGTCGGACCTGGTCTGCAGCAGGGCCCATTACCACTCAGAAGCTGATGGCAGTGTGTGTTTAGGTCCCTGCGGGGTGGATGAGCTGAAACCTGGGTCAGACTTGGTGTGCAGCAGGGCTCAGCACCCTCCAGAAGCCGATGACAGTGTGTCTTTAACTCCCTGCCTGGTGGGAGAGCTGAAAGCTGGGTCGGACCTGGTCTTTAGCAGAGCTCAGCAGCCTCCAGAAGCTGATGGCAGTGTGTGTTTCATCCCCTGCGGGGTGGGAGAGCTGAAACGTGGGTCGGACCTGGTCTGCAGCAGGGCCCATCACCATCCAGAAGCTGACGGCGGTGTGTGTTTAAGTCCCTGCGGGGTGGGAGAGCCATAACCTGGGTCGGACCTGGTCTGCAGCAGAGCTCAGCAGCCTCCAGAACCTGATGGCAGTGTGTCTTTAATCCACTGCGGGGTGCAGGAGCTGAAACCTGGGTCGGACCTGGTCTGCAGCAGGGCTCAGCAGCCAGCAGAAGGTGACGGCAGTGTGTGTTTAGTTCCCTGCGGGGTGCAGGAGCTGAAACCTGGGTCGGACCTGGTCTGCAGCAGAGCTCAGCAGCCAGCAGAAGGTGATGGCAGTGTGTGTTTAAGTCCCTGCCTGGTGGGAGAGCTGAAACCTGGGTCGGACCTGGTCTATAGAAGAGCTCAGCAGCCTCCAGAAGCTGATGGCAGTGTGTGTGTTTTGGTCCCTGCGGGGTGCAGGAGCAGGAACCCGGGTCGGACCTGGTCTATAGCGGAGCTCAGCAGCCTCCAGCAGCTGATGGCAGTGTGTGTTTAATTCCCTGCCTGGTGGGAGAGCTGTAACCCGGGTCGGACTTGGTCTGCAGCAGGGCCCATCACCATCCAGAAGCTGATGGCAGTGTGTCTTTAATTCCCTGCGGGGTGGAGGAGCAGAAACCTGGGTCGGACCTGGTCTATAGCAGAGCTCAGCAGCCTCCAGAAGCTGATGGCAGTGTGTGTTCAAGTCCCTGCGGGGTGGGAGAGCTGAAACCTGGGTCGGACCTGGTCTATAGAAGAGCTCAGCAGCCTCCAGCAGCTGATGGCAGTGTGTGTTTAAGTCCCTGCGGGGTGGGAGAGCTATATCCCGGGTCGGACCTGGTCTATAGCAGAGCTCAGCAGCCTCCAGCAGCTGATGGCAGTGTGTGTTTAAGTCCCTGCGGGGTGGGAGAGCTGAAACCTCGGTCGGACCTGGTCTATGGCAGAGCTCAGCAGCCTCCAGAAGCTGATGGCAGCGTGCCTCTAAGTCCCTGCCTGGTGGGAGAGCTGAAACCTGGGTCGGACATGGTCTGCAGCAGGGCTCGGCAGCCTCCAGCAGCTGATGGCAGTGTGTCTTTAAGTCCCTGCCTGGTGGGAGAGCTGAAACCTGGGTCGGACCTGGTCTATAGCAGAGCTCAGCAGCCTCCAGCAGCTGATGGCAGTGTGTGTTTAAGTCCCTGCCTGGTGTGAGAGCTGAAACCTGGGTCGGACCTGGTCTATAGAAGAGCTCAGCAGCCTCCAGCAGCTGATGGCAGTGTGTCTTTAAGTCACTGCCTGGTGGGAGAGCTGAAACCTGGGTCGGACCTGGTCTATAGTAGAGCTCAGCAGCCTCCAGCAGCTGATTGCAGTGTGTGTTTAAGTCCCTGCCTGGTGGGAGAGCTGATATCCGGGTCGGACCTGGTCCACAGCAGGGCCCATCACCCTCCAGAAGCTGGTGGCAGTGTGTGTTTAAGTCCCTGCGGGGTGCAGGAGCAGAAACCTGGGTGGGACCTGGTCTGCAGCAGAGCTCGGCAGCCTCCAGCAGCTGATGGCAGTGAGTGTTTAAGTCCCTGCGGGGTGGGAGAGCTATATCCCGGGTCAGACCTGGTCTAAAGCAGGGCCCATCACCCTCCAGAAGCTGGTGGCAGTGTGTGTTTAAGTCCCTGCGGGGTGGAGGAGCAGAAACCTGGGTCGGACCCGGTCTACAGCAGAGCTCAGCAGCCCCCAGAAGCTGATGGCAGTGTGTGTGTGTGTGTGTGTGTTTAAGTCTCTGCCTGGTTGGAGAGCCGATACCTGGGTCGGACCTGGTCTGCAGCAGGGCTCAGCAGCCTCCAGAAGCTGATGGCAGTGTGTCTTTCATTCCCTGCGGGGTGCAGGAGCAGAAACCTGGGTCGGACCTGGTCTATAGCGGAGCTCAGCAGCCTCCAGCAGCTGATGGCAGTGTGTGTGTTAAAGACCCTGCGGGGTGGGAGAGCTGAAACCTGGGTCGGACCTGGTCTGCAGCAGGGCTCAGCAGCCCCCAGAAGCTGATGGCTGTGTGTGTTTAAGTCCCTGCGGGGTGGGAGAGCTGAAACCTGGGTCGGACCTGGCCCGCAGCAGGGCCCATCACCCTCCAGAAGCTGATGGCGGTGTGGGTTTAAGTCCCTGCGGGGTTGAGGAGCTGAAACCTGGGTCGGACCTGGTCTGCAGCAGGGCCCATCACCATCCAGAAGCTGATGGCTGTGTGTGTTTAAGTCCCAGGGGGGTGGGAGAGCCATAACCTGGGTCGGACCTGGTCTGCAGCAGGGCTCAGCAGCCTCCAGTTGCAGATGGCAGTGTGTGTTTAGTTCCCTGCGGGGTGCAGGAGCTGAAACCTGGGTCGGACCTGGTCTATAGCAGAGCTCAGCAGCCTCCAGAAGCTGATGGCAGTGTGTCTTCAATTCCCTGCGGGGTGCAGGAGCTGATACCTGGGTCGGACCTGGTCTGCAGCAGGGCCCATCACCATCCAGACGCTGATGGCAGTGTGTGTTTAAGTCCTAGTGGGCTGCAGGAGCTGAAACCTGGGTCGGACCTGCTCTATAGTAGAGCTCAGCAGCCTCCAGAAGCTGATGGCAGTGTGTCTTTAAGTCCCTGCGGGGTGGGATAGCTGAAACCTGGGTCGGACCTGGTCTGCAGCAGGGCCCATCACCATCCAGACGCTGATGGCAGTGTGTGTTTAAGTCCTAGTGGGCTGCAGGAGCTGAAACCTGGGTCGGACCTGCTCTATAGTAGAGCTCAGCAGCCTCCAGAAGCTGATGGCAGTGTGTCTTTAAGTCCCTGCGGGGTGGGATAGCTGAAACCTGGGTCGGACCTGGTCTGCAGCAGGGCCCATCACCCTCCAGAAGCTGTTGGCAGTGTGTCTTCCATTCCTAGTGGGGCAGGGGAGCAAAGACCTGGGCAGAGGAGCGCCTGTCTGCATCCGATCCGGCCCCTCAGCAGCCCGCCGTGAGCCTTAGAGAACCCCCCCCCCCCCCCAGCGGGCTCCAGGAACCGGGCCCTGCGTCGGACCCAGCTCAGTAAGGCCCTCCCTCGGGCCCTGCAGCAGGTGGCCCCGTCTATGCAGTCGAAAACCCCGCGAAAATCGGTGTAGAAACGCCCGAGAGGCGTGGTGCGGTTCCCCCGGCCGGTACCGGGTCCGGACCGGTCCGGAAGTCCACCCAGAACACTGCCTGGGGCTTCTGGGCGGCTCCCCAGGCGCAGGCAGTCGAAAACCGCGTGAAAATCGGTTCAGAATTGACAAAACGGCGACCTCGTCGCTCCAAAAACTAAGTCCAAACTAAGCCTTTCGCTTATCGCTTAACGCTTAAGGCGGTCGGCCTTATGGCCAGTAAATGAAAAGTGCCTGCGCCCCTGGAGGTTTTGGAAGGTGCGAGCGATGACCATGCTCGGGTTAGTAGGTGAGGCCATCGGAAAACCAGCGTGAGTTGGCGGGTTTGGGTGGCAATCTATTCCAGGCAGAGTCGACTATCTCTGGGCATCAATTTTGGGATTTTTCCGGCTCTGGTTCTGGGAGAAACGCAGGGGCAAAGTGCACGAGCCGCGGCCGATTTTGGTGGCCTGTCCCTGGGCACAAAGTCTGAGGAGTGTGGGCCTGGTTCTCCGAAAAATACCAGTCTGCTGGAGCTCACTCCCATGGCTCCAGGGGGCACGGCACACCCCCCGGTAGCCGACCAAAGTGCTCTACTCGGGCCAGACTCGGACCCACGACCCGGGGTGAGAACCACAACTACTGGTCATCCTTTTGACCTCCAGGGGGCGCGGCAGAGCCTCCCCAGTCCGACGCAAGTGCCCCACTTGGGCCATACTCAGACCCACGGCCCGGGGCGAGAACCACAACTACTGGTCATCCTTTAGACCTCCAGGGGGCCCGGCACAGCCTCCCTAGACCGACACAAGTGCTCCACTTGGGCTGTACTCTGACCCAAGTCCCGGTGCGAGAACCACAACTACTGGTCATCCTTTAGACCTCCAGGGGGCCCGGCACAGCCTCCCTAGGCCGACACAAGTGCTCCACTTGGGCTATACTCTGACCCAAGTCCCGGGGCGAGAACCACAACTACTGGTCATCCTTTTGACCTCATGGTCATCCTTTAGATCTCCAGGGGGCCCGGCACAGCCTCCCTAGGCCGACACAAGTGCTCCACTTGGGCTATACTCTGACCCAAGTCCCGGGGCGAGAACCACAACTACTGGTCATCCTTTAGACCTCCAGGGGGCACGGCACACCCCCCGGTAGCCGACCAAAGTGCTCTACTCGGGCCAGACTCGGACCCACGACCCGGGGTGAGAACCACAACTACTGGTCATCCTTTAGACCTCCAGGGGGCCCGGCACAGCCTCCCTAGTCCGACACAAGTGCTCCACTTGGGCTATACTCTGACCCAAGTCCCGGGGCGAGAACCACAACTACTGGTCATCCTTTAGACCTCCAGGGGGACCGGCACAGCCTCCCTAGACCGACACAAGTGCACCACTTGGGCCATACTCTGACCCAAGTCCCGGGGCGAGAACCACAACTACTGGTCATCCTTTTGACCTCATGGTCATCCTTTAGACCTCAAGGGGGCACGGCAGAGCCTCCCTAGTCCGACACAAGTGTCCCACTTGGGCTATACTATGACCCAAGTCCCGGGGCGAGAACCACAACTACTGGTCATCCTTTAGACCTCAAGGGGGCACGGCAGAGCCTCCCTAGTCCGACACAAGTGTCCCACTTGGGCCATACTCAGACCCACGGCCCGGGGCGAGAACCACAACTACTGGTCATCCTTTAGACCTCCAGGGGGCCCGGCACAGCCTCCCTAGTCCGACGCAAGTGCTCCACTTGGGCTGTACTCTGACCCAAGTCCCGGGGCGAGAACCACAACTAATGGTCATCCTTTAGACCTCCAGGGGGCACGGCACAGCCTCCCTAGTCCGACACAAGTGCTCCACTTGGGCTATACTCTGACCCAAGTCCCGGGGCGAGAACCACAACTACTGGTCATCCTTTAGACCTCCAGGGGGCACGGCAGAGCCTCCCTAGTCCGACACAAGTGTCCCACTTGGGCTATTCTCTGACCCAAGTCCCGGGGCGAGAACCACAACTACTGGTCATCCTTTAGACCTCCAGGGGGCACGACACAGCCTCCCTAGTCCGACCCAAGTGCTCCACTTGGGCTATACTATGACCCAAGTCCCGGGGCGAGAACCACAACTACTGGTCATCCTTTAGACCTCCAGGGGGCACGGCACAGCCTCCCTAGTCCGACACAAGTGCTCCACTTGGGCTATACTCTGACCCAAGTCCCGGGGCGAGAACCACAACTACTGGTCATCCTTTAGACCTCCAGGGGGCACGGCACAGCCTCCCTAGTCCGACACAAGTGCTCCACTTGGGCTATACTCTGACCCAAGTCCCGGGGCGAGAACCACAACTACTGGTCATCCTTTTGACCTCATGGTCATCCTTTAGACCTCCAGGGGGCCCGGCACAGCCTCCCTAGGCCGACACAAGTGCTCCACTTGGGCTATACTCTGACCCAAGTCCCGGGGCGAGAACCACAACTACTGGTCATCCTTTAGACCTCCAGGGGGCACGGCACAGCCTCCCTAGTCCGACACAAGTGCTCCACTTGGGCTATACTCTGACCCAAGTCCCGGGGCGAGAACCACAACTACTGGTCATCCTTTTGACCTCATGGTCATCCTTTAGACCTCCAGGGGGCCCGGCACAGCCTCCCTAGACCGACACAAGTGCTCCACTTGGGCTGTACTCTGACCCAAGTCCCGGTGCGAGAACCACAACTACTGGTCATCCTTTAGACCTCCAGGGGGCCCGGCACAGCCTCCCTAGGCCGACACAAGTGCTCCACTTGGGCTATACTCTGACCCAAGTCCCGGGGCGAGAACCACAACTACTGGTCATCCTTTTGACCTCATGGTCATCCTTTAGATCTCCAGGGGGCCCGGCACAGCCTCCCTAGGCCGACACAAGTGCTCCACTTGGGCTATACTCTGACCCAAGTCCCGGGGCGAGAACCACAACTACTGGTCATCCTTTAGACCTCCAGGGGGCACGGCACACCCCCCGGTAGCCGACCAAAGTGCTCTACTCGGGCCAGACTCGGACCCACGACCCGGGGTGAGAACCACAACTACTGGTCATCCTTTAGACCTCCAGGGGGCCCGGCACAGCCTCCCTAGTCCGACACAAGTGCTCCACTTGGGCTATACTCTGACCCAAGTCCCGGGGCGAGAACCACAACTACTGGTCATCCTTTAGACCTCCAGGGGGACCGGCACAGCCTCCCTAGACCGACACAAGTGCACCACTTGGGCCATACTCTGACCCAAGTCCCGGGGCGAGAACCACAACTACTGGTCATCCTTTTGACCTCATGGTCATCCTTTAGACCTCAAGGGGGCACGGCAGAGCCTCCCTAGTCCGACACAAGTGTCCCACTTGGGCTATACTATGACCCAAGTCCCGGGGCGAGAACCACAACTACTGGTCATCCTTTAGACCTCAAGGGGGCACGGCAGAGCCTCCCTAGTCCGACACAAGTGTCCCACTTGGGCCATACTCAGACCCACGGCCCGGGGCGAGAACCACAACTACTGGTCATCCTTTAGACCTCCAGGGGGCCCGGCACAGCCTCCCTAGTCCGACGCAAGTGCTCCACTTGGGCTGTACTCTGACCCAAGTCCCGGGGCGAGAACCACAACTAATGGTCATCCTTTAGACCTCCAGGGGGCACGGCACAGCCTCCCTAGTCCGACACAAGTGCTCCACTTGGGCTATACTCTGACCCAAGTCCCGGGGCGAGAACCACAACTACTGGTCATCCTTTAGACCTCCAGGGGGCACGGCAGAGCCTCCCTAGTCCGACACAAGTGTCCCACTTGGGCTATTCTCTGACCCAAGTCCCGGGGCGAGAACCACAACTACTGGTCATCCTTTAGACCTCCAGGGGGCACGACACAGCCTCCCTAGTCCGACCCAAGTGCTCCACTTGGGCTATACTATGACCCAAGTCCCGGGGCGAGAACCACAACTACTGGTCATCCTTTAGACCTCCAGGGGGCACGGCACAGCCTCCCTAGTCCGACACAAGTGCTCCACTTGGGCTATACTCTGACCCAAGTCCCGGGGCGAGAACCACAACTACTGGTCATCCTTTAGACCTCCAGGGGGCACGGCACAGCCTCCCTAGTCCGACACAAGTGCTCCACTTGGGCTATACTCTGACCCAAGTCCCGGGGCGAGAACCACAACTACTGGTCATCCTTTTGACCTCATGGTCATCCTTTAGACCTCCAGGGGGCCCGGCACAGCCTCCCTAGGCCGACACAAGTGCTCCACTTGGGCTATACTCTGACCCAAGTCCCGGGGCGAGAACCACAACTACTGGTCATCCTTTAGACCTCCAGGGGGCACGGCACAGCCT
>NW_027223102.1:57500-72500 GCF_043380555.1 Nothobranchius furzeri
GGGATGGGGGAGCCTGATCCTGGGTGCGATGGTGTTGAGTGTGGGTGGGAGAAGGCTGCGGGGCTGGGGGAGCCTGATGCTGGGTGTGATGGTGTTGAGTGAGGGTGGGAGAAGTCTTCGGGGATGGTGGAGCCTGATCCTGGGTTCGGTGGTGTTGAGTGTGGGTGGGAGAAGGCTGCGGGCATGGGGATGCCTGATGAGCCTGGATGTGATGCTGGTGAGAGAGGGGACAGGGCAGAGGCCGGCTGGACGTGCAGCGGGCAGGGGGAAACTTGAGCCTGGGTGGGTGGTTGTGCATCCAGGGCGGGCAGGGAGAGGTGAGACGTGGGCCTGGGCTGGTCGTCAGCGGTTCACCACAGGCAGCTGGTGGCGGTGTGGCTGAGCAGAAGCCTCCAGCAGGTGATGGCGGGGTGGGGGAGCAGCAGCCAGCCTCAAGCAGCCAGCCTCCAGCTGCTGATGGTGGGGTGGAGGAACAGAAGCCTCCAGCTGGTGATGTCAGGGTGGAGGAGCAGCAGCCAGCCTCCAACGGCTGATGGTGGGGTGGAGGAGCTGCAGCCAGCCTCCAGCAGCTGATGGCGGGGTGCAGGAGCAGCAGCCAGCCTCCAGCTGGTGATGGCGGGGTGAAGGAGCTGCAGCCAGCCACCAGCAGCTGATGGCGGGGTGCAGGAGCAGCAGCCAGCCACCAGCAGCTGATGGCGGGGTGGAGGAGCTGCAGCCAGCGTCCAGCAGCTGATGGTTGGGTGGTGGAGGAGCAGCAGCCAGCCTCCAGCAGCTGCTGGCGGGGTGCAGGAGCAGCAGCCAGCCTCCAGCAGCTGGTGGCGGGGTGGAGGAGCAGAAGCCAGCCTCCAGCAGCTGATGGCGGGGTGCAGGAGCAGAAGCCAGCCTCCAGCTGGTGATGGCGGGGTGAAGGAGCTGCAGCCAGCCTCCAGCAGCCAGCCTCCAGCTGGTGATGGCGGGGCGGAGGAGCAGGCAGCCTCCATCAGCTGATGGCGGGGTGTAGGAGCAGCAGCCAGCCTCCAGCTGGTGATGGCGGGGAGGAGGAGCAGCAGCAGCCAGCCTCCAGCAGCCAGCCAGCCTCCAGCAGCTGATGGCGGTGTGTGGGAGCAGCAGCCAGCCTCCAGCGGCCAGCCAGCCTCCAGCAGCTGATGGCGGGGTGGAGGAGCTGCAGCCAGCGTCCATCAGCTGATGGCGGGGTGGAAGAGCAGCAGGCAGCCTCCAGCTGGTGATGGCGGGGTGGAGGAGCTGCAGCCAGCGTCCAGCAGCTGATGGCGGGGTGCAGGAGCAGCAGCCAGCCTCCAGCAGCTGATGGCGGGGTGGAGGAGCTGCAGCCAGCCTCCAGCAGCCAGCCTCCAGCTAGTGATGGCGGGGTGGAGAAGCAGGCAGCCTCCGTCAGCTGATGGCGGGGTGGAGGAGCAGAAGCCAGCCTCCAGCAGCTGATGGCGGGGTGCAGGAGCTGCAGCCAGCGTCCAGCAGCTGATGGTGGGGTGGAGGAGCTGCAGCCAGCCTCCAGCAGCCAGCCTCCAGCTAGTGATGGCGGGGTGGAGAAGCAGGCAGCCTCCGTCAGCTGATGGCGGGGTGGAGGAGCAGAAGCCAGCCTCCAGCAGCTGATGGCGGGGTGCAGGAGCTGCAGCCAGCGTCCAGCAGCTGATGGTGGGGTGGAGGAGCTGCAGCCAGCGTCCAGCAGCTGATGGTGGGGTGGAGGAGCTGCAGCCAGCCTCCAGCAGCCAGCCTCCAGCAGCTGATGGCGGGGTGCAGGAGCAGCAGCCAGCCTCCAGCAGCTGATGGCGGGGTGCAGGAGCAGCAGGCAGCCTCCAGCAGCTGATGGCGGGGTGGAGGAGCAGAAGCCAGCCTCCAGCAGCTGATGGCGGGGTGCAGGAGCTGCAGCCAGCGTCCAGCAGCTGATGGTGGGGTGGAGGAGCTGCAGCCAGCGTCCAGCAGCTGATGGTTGGGTGGAGGAGCAGCAGCCAGCCTCCAGCAGCCAGCCTCCAGCTAGTGATGGCGGGGTGGAGAAGCAGGCAGCCTCCATCAGCTGATGGCGGGGTGGAGGAGCAGAAGCCAGCCTCCAGCTGGTGATGGCGGGGTGCAGGAGCTGCAGGCAGCCTCCAGCAGCTGATGGCGGGGTGCAGGAGCTGCAGGCAGCCTCCAGCAGCTGATGGCGGGGTGGAGGAGCTGCAGCCAGCGTCCAGCAGCTGATGGTGGGGTGGAGGAGCTGCAGCCAGCGTCCAGCAGCTGATGGTTGGGTGGAGGAGCAGCAGCCAGCCTCCAGCAGCTGATGGCGGGGTGCAGGAGCAGCAGCCAGCCTCCAGCAGCTGATGGCGGGGTGGAGGAGCTGCAGCCAGCCTCCAGCAGCCAGCCTCCAGCTAGTGATGGCGGGGTGGAGAAGCAGGCAGCCTCCATCAGCTGATGGCGGGGTGGAGGAGCAGAAGCCAGCCTCCAGCTGGTGATGGCGGGGTGCAGGAGCTGCAGGCAGCCTCCAGCAGCTGATGGCGGGGTGGAGGAGCTGCAGCCAGCCTCCAGCAGCCAGCCTCCAGCTAGTGATGGCGGGGTGGAGAAGCAGGCAGCCTCCATCAGCTGATGGCGGGGTGGAGGAGCAGAAGCCAGCCTCCAGCAGCTGATGGCGGGGTGCAGGAGGTGCAGGCAGCCTCCAGCAGCTGATGGCGGGGTGCAGGAGCAGCAGGCAGCCTCCAGCAGCTGATGGCGGGGTGCAGGAGCTGCAACCAGCCTCCAGCTGGTGATGGCGGGGTGGAGGAGCTGCAGCCAGCCTCCAGCAGCCAGCCCCCAGCAGCTGATGGCGGGGTGGAGGAGCAGAAGCCAGCCTCCAGCAGCTGATGGTGGGGTGCAGGAGCTGCAGCCAGCCTCCAGCAGCCAGCCTCCAGCTGGTGATGGCGGGGTGGAGGAGCAGCAGCAGACAGCCTCCAGCAGCCAGCCAGCCTCCAGGAGCTGATGGCGGTGTGTGGGAGCAGCAGCCAGCCTCCAGCGTTCAGCCAGCATCCATCAGCTGATGGCGGTGTGAAGGAGCTGCAGCCAGCCTCCAGCAGGTCATGGTGGGGTGGAGGAGCAGCAGCCAGCCTCCAGCAGCTGATGGCGGGTTGCAGGAGCTGCAGCCAGCCTCCAGCAAATGATGGCGGGGTGCAGGAGCTGCAGGCAGCCTCCAGCAGCTGATGGCGGGGTGCAGGAGCAGCAGGCAGCCTCCAGCTGCTGATGACGGGGTGCAGGAGCTGCAACCAGCCTCCAGCTGGTGATGGTGGGGTGGAGGAGCTGCAGCCAGCCTCGAACAGCTGATGGCAGGGTGCAGGAGCAGCAGCCAGCCTCCAGCAGCTGATGGCGGGGCGCAGGAGCTGCAGGCAGCCTCCAGCAGCTGATGGCGGGGTGCAGGAGCAGCAGCCAGCCTCCAGCTGGTGATGGCGGGGTGAAGGAGCTGCAGCCAGCCACCAGCAGCTGATGGCGGGGTGCAGGAGCTGCAGGCAGCCTCCAGCAGCTGATGGCGGGGTGCAGGAGCTGCAGGCAGCCTCCAGCAGCTGATGGCGGGGTGGAGGAGCTGCAGCCAGCGTCCAGCAGCTGATGGTGGGGTGGAGGAGCTGCAGCCAGCGTCCAGCAGCTGATGGTTGGGTGGAGGAGCAGCAGCCAGCCTCCAGCAGCTGATGGCGGGGTGCAGGAGCAGCAGCCAGCCTCCAGCAGCTGATGGCGGGGTGGAGGAGCTGCAGCCAGCCTCCAGCAGCCAGCCTCCAGCTAGTGATGGCGGGGTGGAGAAGCAGGCAGCCTCCATCAGCTGATGGCGGGGTGGAGGAGCAGAAGCCAGCCTCCAGCTGGTGATGGCGGGGTGCAGGAGCTGCAGGCAGCCTCCAGCAGCTGATGGCGGGGTGGAGGAGCTGCAGCCAGCCTCCAGCAGCCAGCCTCCAGCTAGTGATGGCGGGGTGGAGAAGCAGGCAGCCTCCATCAGCTGATGGCGGGGTGGAGGAGCAGAAGCCAGCCTCCAGCAGCTGATGGCGGGGTGCAGGAGGTGCAGGCAGCCTCCAGCAGCTGATGGCGGGGTGCAGGAGCAGCAGGCAGCCTCCAGCAGCTGATGGCGGGGTGCAGGAGCTGCAACCAGCCTCCAGCTGGTGATGGCGGGGTGGAGGAGCTGCAGCCAGCCTCCAGCAGCCAGCCCCCAGCAGCTGATGGCGGGGTGGAGGAGCAGAAGCCAGCCTCCAGCAGCTGATGGTGGGGTGCAGGAGCTGCAGCCAGCCTCCAGCAGCCAGCCTCCAGCTGGTGATGGCGGGGTGGAGGAGCAGCAGCAGACAGCCTCCAGCAGCCAGCCAGCCTCCAGGAGCTGATGGCGGTGTGTGGGAGCAGCAGCCAGCCTCCAGCGTTCAGCCAGCATCCATCAGCTGATGGCGGTGTGAAGGAGCTGCAGCCAGCCTCCAGCAGGTCATGGTGGGGTGGAGGAGCAGCAGCCAGCCTCCAGCAGCTGATGGCGGGTTGCAGGAGCTGCAGCCAGCCTCCAGCAAATGATGGCGGGGTGCAGGAGCTGCAGGCAGCCTCCAGCAGCTGATGGCGGGGTGCAGGAGCAGCAGGCAGCCTCCAGCTGCTGATGACGGGGTGCAGGAGCTGCAACCAGCCTCCAGCTGGTGATGGTGGGGTGGAGGAGCTGCAGCCAGCCTCGAACAGCTGATGGCAGGGTGCAGGAGCAGCAGCCAGCCTCCAGCAGCTGATGGCGGGGCGCAGGAGCTGCAGGCAGCCTCCAGCAGCTGATGGCGGGGTGCAGGAGCAGCAGCCAGCCTCCAGCTGGTGATGGCGGGGTGAAGGAGCTGCAGCCAGCCACCAGCAGCTGATGGCGGGGTGAAGGAGCTGCAGCCAGCCACCAGCAGCTGATGGCGGGGTGGAGGAGCTGCAGCCAGCGTCCAGCAGCTGATGGTTGGGTGGTGGAGGAGCAGCAGCCAGCCTCCAGCAGCTGATGGCGGGGTGCAGGAGCAGCAGCCAGCGTCCAGCAGCTGATGGTTGGGTGGAGGAGCAGCAGCCAGCCTCCAGCAGCTGCTGGCGGGGTGCAGGAGCAGCAGCCAGCCTCCAGCAGCTGATGGCGGGGTGCAGGAGCTGCAGGCAGCCTCCAGCAGCTGATGGCGGTGTGCAGGAGCTGCAGCCAGCCTCCAGCAGCTGATGGCGGGGTGCAGGGGCTGCAGGCAGCCTCCAGCAGCTGATGGCGGGGTGCAGGAGCTGCAACCAGCCTCCAGCTGGTGATGGCGGGGTGGAGGAGCAGCAGCCAGCCTCCAGCAGCCAGCCTCCAGCTGCTGATGGCGGGGTGGAGGAACAGAAGCCTCCAGCAGCTGATGGCAGGGTGCAGGAGCAGCAGCCAGCCTCCAGCTGGTGATGGCGGGGTGGAGGAGCTGAAACCTGGGTCGGACCTGGTCTGCAGCAGGGCCCATTACCACTCAGAAGCTGATGGCAGTGTGTGTTTAGGTCCCTGCGGGGTGGATGAGCTGAAACCTGGGTCAGACTTGGTGTGCAGCAGGGCTCAGCACCCTCCAGAAGCCGATGACAGTGTGTCTTTAACTCCCTGCCTGGTGGGAGAGCTGAAAGCTGGGTCGGACCTGGTCTTTAGCAGAGCTCAGCAGCCTCCAGAAGCTGATGGCAGTGTGTGTTTCATCCCCTGCGGGGTGGGAGAGCTGAAACGTGGGTCGGACCTGGTCTGCAGCAGGGCCCATCACCATCCAGAAGCTGACGGCGGTGTGTGTTTAAGTCCCTGCGGGGTGGGAGAGCCATAACCTGGGTCGGACCTGGTCTGCAGCAGAGCTCAGCAGCCTCCAGAACCTGATGGCAGTGTGTCTTTAATCCACTGCGGGGTGCAGGAGCTGAAACCTGGGTCGGACCTGGTCTGCAGCAGGGCTCAGCAGCCAGCAGAAGGTGACGGCAGTGTGTGTTTAGTTCCCTGCGGGGTGCAGGAGCTGAAACCTGGGTCGGACCTGGTCTGCAGCAGAGCTCAGCAGCCAGCAGAAGGTGATGGCAGTGTGTGTTTAAGTCCCTGCCTGGTGGGAGAGCTGAAACCTGGGTCGGACCTGGTCTATAGAAGAGCTCAGCAGCCTCCAGAAGCTGATGGCAGTGTGTGTGTTTTGGTCCCTGCGGGGTGCAGGAGCAGGAACCCGGGTCGGACCTGGTCTATAGCGGAGCTCAGCAGCCTCCAGCAGCTGATGGCAGTGTGTGTTTAATTCCCTGCCTGGTGGGAGAGCTGTAACCCGGGTCGGACTTGGTCTGCAGCAGGGCCCATCACCATCCAGAAGCTGATGGCAGTGTGTCTTTAATTCCCTGCGGGGTGGAGGAGCAGAAACCTGGGTCGGACCTGGTCTATAGCAGAGCTCAGCAGCCTCCAGAAGCTGATGGCAGTGTGTGTTCAAGTCCCTGCGGGGTGGGAGAGCTGAAACCTGGGTCGGACCTGGTCTATAGAAGAGCTCAGCAGCCTCCAGCAGCTGATGGCAGTGTGTGTTTAAGTCCCTGCGGGGTGGGAGAGCTATATCCCGGGTCGGACCTGGTCTATAGCAGAGCTCAGCAGCCTCCAGCAGCTGATGGCAGTGTGTGTTTAAGTCCCTGCGGGGTGGGAGAGCTGAAACCTCGGTCGGACCTGGTCTATGGCAGAGCTCAGCAGCCTCCAGAAGCTGATGGCAGCGTGCCTCTAAGTCCCTGCCTGGTGGGAGAGCTGAAACCTGGGTCGGACATGGTCTGCAGCAGGGCTCGGCAGCCTCCAGCAGCTGATGGCAGTGTGTCTTTAAGTCCCTGCCTGGTGGGAGAGCTGAAACCTGGGTCGGACCTGGTCTATAGCAGAGCTCAGCAGCCTCCAGCAGCTGATGGCAGTGTGTGTTTAAGTCCCTGCCTGGTGTGAGAGCTGAAACCTGGGTCGGACCTGGTCTATAGAAGAGCTCAGCAGCCTCCAGCAGCTGATGGCAGTGTGTCTTTAAGTCACTGCCTGGTGGGAGAGCTGAAACCTGGGTCGGACCTGGTCTATAGTAGAGCTCAGCAGCCTCCAGCAGCTGATTGCAGTGTGTGTTTAAGTCCCTGCCTGGTGGGAGAGCTGATATCCGGGTCGGACCTGGTCCACAGCAGGGCCCATCACCCTCCAGAAGCTGGTGGCAGTGTGTGTTTAAGTCCCTGCGGGGTGCAGGAGCAGAAACCTGGGTGGGACCTGGTCTGCAGCAGAGCTCGGCAGCCTCCAGCAGCTGATGGCAGTGAGTGTTTAAGTCCCTGCGGGGTGGGAGAGCTATATCCCGGGTCAGACCTGGTCTAAAGCAGGGCCCATCACCCTCCAGAAGCTGGTGGCAGTGTGTGTTTAAGTCCCTGCGGGGTGGAGGAGCAGAAACCTGGGTCGGACCCGGTCTACAGCAGAGCTCAGCAGCCCCCAGAAGCTGATGGCAGTGTGTGTGTGTGTGTGTGTGTTTAAGTCTCTGCCTGGTTGGAGAGCCGATACCTGGGTCGGACCTGGTCTGCAGCAGGGCTCAGCAGCCTCCAGAAGCTGATGGCAGTGTGTCTTTCATTCCCTGCGGGGTGCAGGAGCAGAAACCTGGGTCGGACCTGGTCTATAGCGGAGCTCAGCAGCCTCCAGCAGCTGATGGCAGTGTGTGTGTTAAAGACCCTGCGGGGTGGGAGAGCTGAAACCTGGGTCGGACCTGGTCTGCAGCAGGGCTCAGCAGCCCCCAGAAGCTGATGGCTGTGTGTGTTTAAGTCCCTGCGGGGTGGGAGAGCTGAAACCTGGGTCGGACCTGGCCCGCAGCAGGGCCCATCACCCTCCAGAAGCTGATGGCGGTGTGGGTTTAAGTCCCTGCGGGGTTGAGGAGCTGAAACCTGGGTCGGACCTGGTCTGCAGCAGGGCCCATCACCATCCAGAAGCTGATGGCTGTGTGTGTTTAAGTCCCAGGGGGGTGGGAGAGCCATAACCTGGGTCGGACCTGGTCTGCAGCAGGGCTCAGCAGCCTCCAGTTGCAGATGGCAGTGTGTGTTTAGTTCCCTGCGGGGTGCAGGAGCTGAAACCTGGGTCGGACCTGGTCTATAGCAGAGCTCAGCAGCCTCCAGAAGCTGATGGCAGTGTGTCTTCAATTCCCTGCGGGGTGCAGGAGCTGATACCTGGGTCGGACCTGGTCTGCAGCAGGGCCCATCACCATCCAGACGCTGATGGCAGTGTGTGTTTAAGTCCTAGTGGGCTGCAGGAGCTGAAACCTGGGTCGGACCTGCTCTATAGTAGAGCTCAGCAGCCTCCAGAAGCTGATGGCAGTGTGTCTTTAAGTCCCTGCGGGGTGGGATAGCTGAAACCTGGGTCGGACCTGGTCTGCAGCAGGGCCCATCACCATCCAGACGCTGATGGCAGTGTGTGTTTAAGTCCTAGTGGGCTGCAGGAGCTGAAACCTGGGTCGGACCTGCTCTATAGTAGAGCTCAGCAGCCTCCAGAAGCTGATGGCAGTGTGTCTTTAAGTCCCTGCGGGGTGGGATAGCTGAAACCTGGGTCGGACCTGGTCTGCAGCAGGGCCCATCACCCTCCAGAAGCTGTTGGCAGTGTGTCTTCCATTCCTAGTGGGGCAGGGGAGCAAAGACCTGGGCAGAGGAGCGCCTGTCTGCATCCGATCCGGCCCCTCAGCAGCCCGCCGTGAGCCTTAGAGAACCCCCCCCCCCCCCCAGCGGGCTCCAGGAACCGGGCCCTGCGTCGGACCCAGCTCAGTAAGGCCCTCCCTCGGGCCCTGCAGCAGGTGGCCCCGTCTATGCAGTCGAAAACCCCGCGAAAATCGGTGTAGAAACGCCCGAGAGGCGTGGTGCGGTTCCCCCGGCCGGTACCGGGTCCGGACCGGTCCGGAAGTCCACCCAGAACACTGCCTGGGGCTTCTGGGCGGCTCCCCAGGCGCAGGCAGTCGAAAACCGCGTGAAAATCGGTTCAGAATTGACAAAACGGCGACCTCGTCGCTCCAAAAACTAAGTCCAAACTAAGCCTTTCGCTTATCGCTTAACGCTTAAGGCGGTCGGCCTTATGGCCAGTAAATGAAAAGTGCCTGCGCCCCTGGAGGTTTTGGAAGGTGCGAGCGATGACCATGCTCGGGTTAGTAGGTGAGGCCATCGGAAAACCAGCGTGAGTTGGCGGGTTTGGGTGGCAATCTATTCCAGGCAGAGTCGACTATCTCTGGGCATCAATTTTGGGATTTTTCCGGCTCTGGTTCTGGGAGAAACGCAGGGGCAAAGTGCACGAGCCGCGGCCGATTTTGGTGGCCTGTCCCTGGGCACAAAGTCTGAGGAGTGTGGGCCTGGTTCTCCGAAAAATACCAGTCTGCTGGAGCTCACTCCCATGGCTCCAGGGGGCACGGCACACCCCCCGGTAGCCGACCAAAGTGCTCTACTCGGGCCAGACTCGGACCCACGACCCGGGGTGAGAACCACAACTACTGGTCATCCTTTTGACCTCCAGGGGGCGCGGCAGAGCCTCCCCAGTCCGACGCAAGTGCCCCACTTGGGCCATACTCAGACCCACGGCCCGGGGCGAGAACCACAACTACTGGTCATCCTTTAGACCTCCAGGGGGCCCGGCACAGCCTCCCTAGACCGACACAAGTGCTCCACTTGGGCTGTACTCTGACCCAAGTCCCGGTGCGAGAACCACAACTACTGGTCATCCTTTAGACCTCCAGGGGGCCCGGCACAGCCTCCCTAGGCCGACACAAGTGCTCCACTTGGGCTATACTCTGACCCAAGTCCCGGGGCGAGAACCACAACTACTGGTCATCCTTTTGACCTCATGGTCATCCTTTAGATCTCCAGGGGGCCCGGCACAGCCTCCCTAGGCCGACACAAGTGCTCCACTTGGGCTATACTCTGACCCAAGTCCCGGGGCGAGAACCACAACTACTGGTCATCCTTTAGACCTCCAGGGGGCACGGCACACCCCCCGGTAGCCGACCAAAGTGCTCTACTCGGGCCAGACTCGGACCCACGACCCGGGGTGAGAACCACAACTACTGGTCATCCTTTAGACCTCCAGGGGGCCCGGCACAGCCTCCCTAGTCCGACACAAGTGCTCCACTTGGGCTATACTCTGACCCAAGTCCCGGGGCGAGAACCACAACTACTGGTCATCCTTTAGACCTCCAGGGGGACCGGCACAGCCTCCCTAGACCGACACAAGTGCACCACTTGGGCCATACTCTGACCCAAGTCCCGGGGCGAGAACCACAACTACTGGTCATCCTTTTGACCTCATGGTCATCCTTTAGACCTCAAGGGGGCACGGCAGAGCCTCCCTAGTCCGACACAAGTGTCCCACTTGGGCTATACTATGACCCAAGTCCCGGGGCGAGAACCACAACTACTGGTCATCCTTTAGACCTCAAGGGGGCACGGCAGAGCCTCCCTAGTCCGACACAAGTGTCCCACTTGGGCCATACTCAGACCCACGGCCCGGGGCGAGAACCACAACTACTGGTCATCCTTTAGACCTCCAGGGGGCCCGGCACAGCCTCCCTAGTCCGACGCAAGTGCTCCACTTGGGCTGTACTCTGACCCAAGTCCCGGGGCGAGAACCACAACTAATGGTCATCCTTTAGACCTCCAGGGGGCACGGCACAGCCTCCCTAGTCCGACACAAGTGCTCCACTTGGGCTATACTCTGACCCAAGTCCCGGGGCGAGAACCACAACTACTGGTCATCCTTTAGACCTCCAGGGGGCACGGCAGAGCCTCCCTAGTCCGACACAAGTGTCCCACTTGGGCTATTCTCTGACCCAAGTCCCGGGGCGAGAACCACAACTACTGGTCATCCTTTAGACCTCCAGGGGGCACGACACAGCCTCCCTAGTCCGACCCAAGTGCTCCACTTGGGCTATACTATGACCCAAGTCCCGGGGCGAGAACCACAACTACTGGTCATCCTTTAGACCTCCAGGGGGCACGGCACAGCCTCCCTAGTCCGACACAAGTGCTCCACTTGGGCTATACTCTGACCCAAGTCCCGGGGCGAGAACCACAACTACTGGTCATCCTTTAGACCTCCAGGGGGCACGGCACAGCCTCCCTAGTCCGACACAAGTGCTCCACTTGGGCTATACTCTGACCCAAGTCCCGGGGCGAGAACCACAACTACTGGTCATCCTTTTGACCTCATGGTCATCCTTTAGACCTCCAGGGGGCCCGGCACAGCCTCCCTAGGCCGACACAAGTGCTCCACTTGGGCTATACTCTGACCCAAGTCCCGGGGCGAGAACCACAACTACTGGTCATCCTTTAGACCTCCAGGGGGCACGGCACAGCCTCCCTAGTCCGACACAAGTGCTCCACTTGGGCTATACTCTGACCCAAGTCCCGGGGCGAGAACCACAACTACTGGTCATCCTTTTGACCTCATGGTCATCCTTTAGACCTCCAGGGGGCCCGGCACAGCCTCCCTAGACCGACACAAGTGCTCCACTTGGGCTGTACTCTGACCCAAGTCCCGGTGCGAGAACCACAACTACTGGTCATCCTTTAGACCTCCAGGGGGCCCGGCACAGCCTCCCTAGGCCGACACAAGTGCTCCACTTGGGCTATACTCTGACCCAAGTCCCGGGGCGAGAACCACAACTACTGGTCATCCTTTTGACCTCATGGTCATCCTTTAGATCTCCAGGGGGCCCGGCACAGCCTCCCTAGGCCGACACAAGTGCTCCACTTGGGCTATACTCTGACCCAAGTCCCGGGGCGAGAACCACAACTACTGGTCATCCTTTAGACCTCCAGGGGGCACGGCACACCCCCCGGTAGCCGACCAAAGTGCTCTACTCGGGCCAGACTCGGACCCACGACCCGGGGTGAGAACCACAACTACTGGTCATCCTTTAGACCTCCAGGGGGCCCGGCACAGCCTCCCTAGTCCGACACAAGTGCTCCACTTGGGCTATACTCTGACCCAAGTCCCGGGGCGAGAACCACAACTACTGGTCATCCTTTAGACCTCCAGGGGGACCGGCACAGCCTCCCTAGACCGACACAAGTGCACCACTTGGGCCATACTCTGACCCAAGTCCCGGGGCGAGAACCACAACTACTGGTCATCCTTTTGACCTCATGGTCATCCTTTAGACCTCAAGGGGGCACGGCAGAGCCTCCCTAGTCCGACACAAGTGTCCCACTTGGGCTATACTATGACCCAAGTCCCGGGGCGAGAACCACAACTACTGGTCATCCTTTAGACCTCAAGGGGGCACGGCAGAGCCTCCCTAGTCCGACACAAGTGTCCCACTTGGGCCATACTCAGACCCACGGCCCGGGGCGAGAACCACAACTACTGGTCATCCTTTAGACCTCCAGGGGGCCCGGCACAGCCTCCCTAGTCCGACGCAAGTGCTCCACTTGGGCTGTACTCTGACCCAAGTCCCGGGGCGAGAACCACAACTAATGGTCATCCTTTAGACCTCCAGGGGGCACGGCACAGCCTCCCTAGTCCGACACAAGTGCTCCACTTGGGCTATACTCTGACCCAAGTCCCGGGGCGAGAACCACAACTACTGGTCATCCTTTAGACCTCCAGGGGGCACGGCAGAGCCTCCCTAGTCCGACACAAGTGTCCCACTTGGGCTATTCTCTGACCCAAGTCCCGGGGCGAGAACCACAACTACTGGTCATCCTTTAGACCTCCAGGGGGCACGACACAGCCTCCCTAGTCCGACCCAAGTGCTCCACTTGGGCTATACTATGACCCAAGTCCCGGGGCGAGAACCACAACTACTGGTCATCCTTTAGACCTCCAGGGGGCACGGCACAGCCTCCCTAGTCCGACACAAGTGCTCCACTTGGGCTATACTCTGACCCAAGTCCCGGGGCGAGAACCACAACTACTGGTCATCCTTTAGACCTCCAGGGGGCACGGCACAGCCTCCCTAGTCCGACACAAGTGCTCCACTTGGGCTATACTCTGACCCAAGTCCCGGGGCGAGAACCACAACTACTGGTCATCCTTTTGACCTCATGGTCATCCTTTAGACCTCCAGGGGGCCCGGCACAGCCTCCCTAGGCCGACACAAGTGCTCCACTTGGGCTATACTCTGACCCAAGTCCCGGGGCGAGAACCACAACTACTGGTCATCCTTTAGACCTCCAGGGGGCACGGCACAGCCTCCCTAGTCCGACACAAGTGCTCCACTTGGGCTATACTCTGACCCAAGTCCCGGGGCGAGAACCACAACTACTGGTCATCCTTTTGACCTCATGGTCATCCTTTAGACCTCCAGGGGGCCCGGCACAGCCTCCCTAGACCGACACAAGTGCTCCACTTGGGCTGTACTCTGACCCAAGTCCCGGTGCGAGAACCACAACTACTGGTCATCCTTTAGACCTCCAGGGGGCCCGGCACAGCCTCCCTAGGCCGACACAAGTGCTCCACTTGGGCTATACTCTGACCCAAGTCCCGGGGCGAGAACCACAACTACTGGTCATCCTTTTGACCTCATGGTCATCCTTTAGATCTCCAGGGGGCCCGGCACAGCCTCCCTAGGCCGACACAAGTGCTCCACTTGGGCTATACTCTGACCCAAGTCCCGGGGCGAGAACCACAACTACTGGTCATCCTTTAGACCTCCAGGGGGCACGGCACACCCCCCGGTAGCCGACCAAAGTGCTCTACTCGGGCCAGACTCGGACCCACGACCCGGGGTGAGAACCACAACTACTGGTCATCCTTTAGACCTCCAGGGGGCCCGGCACAGCCTCCCTAGTCCGACACAAGTGCTCCACTTGGGCTATACTCTGACCCAAGTCCCGGGGCGAGAACCACAACTACTGGTCATCCTTTAGACCTCCAGGGGGACCGGCACAGCCTCCCTAGACCGACACAAGTGCACCACTTGGGCCATACTCTGACCCAAGTCCCGGGGCGAGAACCACAACTACTGGTCATCCTTTTGACCTCATGGTCATCCTTTAGACCTCAAGGGGGCACGGCAGAGCCTCCCTAGTCCGACACAAGTGTCCCACTTGGGCTATACTATGACCCAAGTCCCGGGGCGAGAACCACAACTACTGGTCATCCTTTAGACCTCAAGGGGGCACGGCAGAGCCTCCCTAGTCCGACACAAGTGTCCCACTTGGGCCATACTCAGACCCACGGCCCGGGGCGAGAACCACAACTACTGGTCATCCTTTAGACCTCCAGGGGGCCCGGCACAGCCTCCCTAGTCCGACGCAAGTGCTCCACTTGGGCTGTACTCTGACCCAAGTCCCGGGGCGAGAACCACAACTAATGGTCATCCTTTAGACCTCCAGGGGGCACGGCACAGCCTCCCTAGTCCGACACAAGTGCTCCACTTGGGCTATACTCTGACCCAAGTCCCGGGGCGAGAACCACAACTACTGGTCATCCTTTAGACCTCCAGGGGGCACGGCAGAGCCTCCCTAGTCCGACACAAGTGTCCCACTTGGGCTATTCTCTGACCCAAGTCCCGGGGCGAGAACCACAACTACTGGTCATCCTTTAGACCTCCAGGGGGCACGACACAGCCTCCCTAGTCCGACCCAAGTGCTCCACTTGGGCTATACTATGACCCAAGTCCCGGGGCGAGAACCACAACTACTGGTCATCCTTTAGACCTCCAGGGGGCACGGCACAGCCTCCCTAGTCCGACACAAGTGCTCCACTTGGGCTATACTCTGACCCAAGTCCCGGGGCGAGAACCACAACTACTGGTCATCCTTTAGACCTCCAGGGGGCACGGCACAGCCTCCCTAGTCCGACACAAGTGCTCCACTTGGGCTATACTCTGACCCAAGTCCCGGGGCGAGAACCACAACTACTGGTCATCCTTTTGACCTCATGGTCATCCTTTAGACCTCCAGGGGGCCCGGCACAGCCTCCCTAGGCCGACACAAGTGCTCCACTTGGGCTATACTCTGACCCAAGTCCCGGGGCGAGAACCACAACTACTGGTCATCCTTTAGACCTCCAGGGGGCACGGCACAGCCTCCCTAGTCCGACACAAGTGCTCCACTTCGGCTGTACTCTGACCCAAGTCCCGGGGCGAGAACCACAACTACTGGTCA